>NW_027463454.1:0-221556 GCF_050947455.1 Rhinoderma darwinii | reverse complement strand
CAGGGGTGGAGGGCACTACAGCACTGGGGTAGAGATCACTGCAGCACTGGGGGTGGAGAACACTGCAGCACTGGGGTAGAGAACACTGCAGCACTGGGGTGGAGAACACTGCAGCACTGGGGTAGAGAACACTGCAGCACTGGCGTGGAGAACACTGCAGCACTGGGGTGGAGAACACAGCAGCACTGGGGTAGTGAACACTGCAGCACTGGGGTGGAGAACACAGCAGCACTGGGGTGGAGAGCACTGCAGCACTGGGGTGGAGAACACAGCCGCACTGGGGGAGGACTGCAGCACTGGGGTAGAGAACACTGCAGCACTGGGGTAGTGAACACTGCAGCACTGGGCGGAGAGGACTGCAGCACAGGGGTAGAGAACACTGCAGCACTGGGGTGGAGAACACTGCAGCACTGGGGTGGAGAACACTGCAGCACTGGGGTAGAGAACACTGCAGCACTGGGGTAGAGAACTGCAGCACTGGGGTGTAGAACACTGCAGCACTGGGGTGGAGAGCACTGCAGCACTGGGGTAGAGAACACTGCAGCACTGGGGTAGAGAACTGCAGCACTGGGGTGTAGAACACTGCAGCACTGGGGTGGAGAGCACTGCAGCACTGGGGTAGAGAACACTGCAGCACTGGGGTAGAGAACACTGCAGCACTGGGGTAGAGAACACTGCAGCACTGGGGCGGAGAGCACTGCAGCACTGGGGTGGAGAACACTGCAGCACTGGGGTAGAGAACACTGCAGCACTGGGGTAGTGAACACTGCAGCACTGGGGTGGAGAACACTGCAGCACTGTGCGGAGAACACTGCAGCACTGGGGTAGAGAACACTGCCACACTGGGGTAGAGAGCACTGCAGCACTGGGGCGGACAGCACTGCAGCACAGGGGTGGAGAGCACTACAGCACTGGGGTAGAGAACACTGCAGCACTGGGGTAGTGAACACTGCAACACTGGGGTGGTGAACACTGCAGCACTGGGCGGAAAGCACTACAGCACTGGGGTAGAGAACACTGCAGCACTGGGCTAGAGAACACTGCAGCACTGGGGTAGAGAATACTGCAGCACTGGGGTGGGGAGCACTGCAGTAGCGAACACTGCAGCACTGGGGTAGAGAACACAGCAGCACTGGGGTGGAGAGCACTGCAGCACTGGGGTAGAGGACACTGCAGCACTGGTGTAGAGAACACTGCAGCATAGGGGTGGAGAGCACTGCAGCACTGGGGTGGAGAACACTGCAGCACTGGGGTAGAGAGCAGTGCAGCACTGGGGTGGGGAGCACTGCAGCACTGGGGTGGGGAGCACTGCAGAACTGTGTTAGAGAACACTGCCACACTGGGGTGGAGAACTCTGCAGCACTGGGGTAGAGAATACTGCAGCACTGGGGTGGAGAGCACTGCAGCACTAGGGTGAGAACACTGCAGCACTGGGGTGGAGAGCACTGCAGTACTGGGGTGGAGAACACTGCAGCACTGGGGTGGAGAGCACTGCAGCACTGGTGTAGAGAGCACTGCAGCACTGGGTGGAGAACACTGCAGCACTGGGGTAGAGAACACTGCAGCACTGGGGTGGAGAGCACTGCAGCACTGGGTTGGAGAACACTGCAGCACTGGGGTAGAGAACACTGCAGCACTGGGGTAGAGAACACTGCAGCACTGGGGTGGAGAGCACTGCAGCACTGGGGTGGAGAGTACTGCAGCACTAGGGTGGAGAACACAGCAGCACTGGGGTGGAGAGCACTGCAGCACTGGGGTGGATAGCACTGCAGCACTGGGGTGGATAGCACTGCAGCACTGGGTAGAGAAACCTGCAGCACTGGGGTAGATAGCACTGCAGCACTGGGGTAGTGAACACTGCAGCACTGGGGTGGTGAACACTGCAGCACTGGGCGGAGAACACTGCAGCACTGGGGTAGAGAACACGGCAGCACTGGGGTAGACAACACTGTAGCACTGGGGTAGCGAATACTGCAGCACTGGGGTGGGGAGCACTGCAGTAGAGAACACTGCAGCACTGGGGTGGAGAACACAGCAGCACTGGGGTGGAGAGCACTGCAGCCCTGGGGTAGAGGACACGGCAGCACTGGGGTAGAGAACACTGCAGCACTGGGGTAGAGAACACTGCAGCACTGGGGTAGAGAATACTGCAGCACTGGGGTGGAGAGCACTGCAGCACTAGGGTGAGAACACTGCAGCACTGGGGTGGAGAGCACTGCAGTACTGGGGTGGAGAACACTGCAGCACTGGGGTGGAGAGCACTGCAGCACTGGGGTAGAGAGCACTGCAGCACTGGGTGGAGAACACTGCAGCACTGGGGTAGAGAACACTGCAGCACTGGGGTGGAGAGCACTGCAGCACTGGGGTGGAGAGTACTGCAGCACTGGGGTGGATAGCACTGCAGCACTGGGTAGAGAACACTGCAGCACTGGGGTAGATAGCACTGCAGCCACTGGGGTAGTGAACACTGCAGCACTGGGGTGGTGAACACTGCAGCACTGGGGTAGAGAACACGGCAGCACTGGGGTAGACAACACTGTAGCACTGGGGTAGACAACACTGTAGCACTGGGGTAGAGAATACTGCAGCACTGGGGTGGGGAGCACTGCAGTAGAGAACACTGCAGCACTGGGGTGGAGAGCACTGCAGCCCTGGGGTAGAGGACACGGCAGCACTGGGGTAGAGAACACGGCAGCACTGGGGTAAGAGAACACTGCAGCACTGGGCTAGAGAACACTGCAGCACTGGGGTAGAGAACACTGCAGCACTTGGGTAGAGAACACTGCAGCACTGGGGTAGAGAACACTGCAGCACTGGGGTAGAGAACACTGCAGCACTGGGGTGGAGAACACTGCAGCACTGGGGTGGAGAACACTGCAGCACTGGGGTAGAGAACACTGCAGCACTGGGGTAGAGAACACTGCAGCACTGGGGTGGAGAACACTGCAACACTGGGGTAGAGAACACTGCAACACTGGGGTGGAGAACACTGCAACACTGGGGTGGAGAACACTGCAGCACTGGGGTAGAGAACACTGCAGCACTGGGAAGAGAACACTGCAGCACTGGGAAGAGAACACTGCAGCACTGGAACACTACTGGTGGAGTACTTAGGACCGCAGCTCAGAATACGCCGTTTTCCCCTGAATGAGTCTCATACGTCACGGAACATACATCACGTGACAGCGGTATACCGATTAAATAACGACACACCCTTCTCTCTGCGCATGCGCTTTCAGCTACATATCCGCCAATCTAATCAAAGCAATGAAACGGAAATCAAAGGAAGTGGGCGGAAGTGACAATGGTTCAGTCTCACTCCTGGCGGAAGTGCCCGGTGTTAGGCGGAAGTAACGAGTACCCTTATCGTACCTGAGGATGGAAGAGGAGAGTCTGGAAGCCTGGATCAGTAAGTGCTGGGGTGCGGGGCTCTCGGTGCATGGCGGATGACGTCAGCCTAATCATTGCCACTCACTGCACTGTAACTTTCATAAAGTTATTTACGTCAACGGAACTTCTTACAATTCATTATGGCGTCACTGAGCGATATATCGTGATAACACTGTACATATACACGAGAAACACTAGTGCATGTCACGATCTCAGTACAGTGACGGGGGAGGTGACGGTATATTTTTCATAATATCACAGTACAGTGACGGGGGAGGGGTATATATTATAATATCACAGTACAGTGACGGGGGAGGGGGTATATATTATAATATCACAGTGCAGTGACGGGGGAGGGGGTATATATTATAATATCACAGTGCAGTGACCGGAGGTGACGGTATATATTATAATATCACAGTACAGTGACGGGGGAGGTGACGGTATATATTATAATATCACAGTACAGTGACGGGGGTGACGGTATATATTATAATATCACAGTACAGTGACGGGGGAGGGGGTATATATTATAATATCACAGTGCAGTGACGGGGGAGGTGACGGTATATATTATAATATCACAGTACAGTGACGGGGGAGGGGGTATATATTATAATATCACAGTGCAGTGACGGGGGAGGGGGTATATATTATAATATCACAGTACAGTGACGGGGGAGGGGGTATATATTATAATATCACAGTGCAGTGACGGGGGAGGTGACGGTATATATTATAATATCACAGTACAGTGACGGGGAGGTGACGGTATATATTATAATATCACAGTACAGTGACGGGAGGTGACGGTATATATTATAATATCACAGTACAGTGACGGGGGAGGTGACGGTATATATTATAATATCACAGTACAGTGACGGGGGAGGGGGTATATATTATAATATCACAGTGCAGTGACGGGAGGTGACGGTATATATTATAATATCACAGTACAGTGACGGAGGTGACGGTATATATTATAATATCACAGTACAGTGACGGGGGAGGTGACGGTATATATTATAATATCACAGTACAGTGACGGGGGAGGTGACGGTATATATTATAATATCACAGTGCAGTGACGGGGGAGGTGACGGTATATATTATAATATCACAGTGCAGTGACGGGAGGTGACGGTATATATTATAATATCACAGTACAGTGACGGGAGGTGACGGTATATATTATAATATCACAGTACAGTGACGGGGGAGGTGACGGTATATATTATAATATCACAGTGCAGTGACGGGGGAGGTGACGGTATATATTATAATATCACAGTACAGTGACGGGAGGTGACGGTATATATTATAATATCACAGTACAGTGACGGGGGAGGTGATGGTATATATTATAATATCACAGTACAGTTACGGGGGAGGTGACGGTATATATTATAATATCACAGTGCAGTGACGGGAGATGACGGTATATATTATAATATCACAGTACAGTGACGGGAGGTGACGGTATATATTATAATATCACAGTGCAGTGACGGGGGAGGTGACAGTATATATTATAATATCACAGTGCAGTGACGGGAGGTGACGGTATATATTATAATATCACAGTGCAGTGACGGGAGGTGACGGTATATATTATAATATCACAGTACAGTGACGGGGGAGGTGACGGTATATATTATAATATCACAGTGCAGTGACGGGGGAGGGGGTATATATTATAATATCACAGTGCAGTGACGGGGGAGGTGACGGTATATATTATAATATCACAGTACAGTGACGGGAGGTGACGGTATATATTATAATATCACAGTACAGTGACGGGGGAGGGGGTATATATTATAATATCACAGTGCAGTGACGGAGGTGACGGTATATATTATAATATCACAGTACAGTGACGGGGGAGGGGGTATATATTATAATATCACAGTGCAGTGACGGGGGAGGGGGTATATATTATAATATCAAAGTACAGTGACGGGAGGTGACGGTATATATCATAATATCACAGTGCAGTGACGGGAGGTGACGGTATATATTATAATATCACAGTACAGTGACGGGGGAGGGGGTATATATTATAATATCACAGTACAGTGACGGGGGAGGTGACGGTATATATTATAATATCACAGTACAGTGACGGGGGAGGGGGTATATATTATAATATCACAGTACAGTGACGGGAGGTGACGGTATATATTATAATATCACAGTGCAGTGACGGGAGGTGACGGTATGTATTATAATATCACAGTACAGTGACGGGGGAGGGGGTATATATTATATATCACAGTACAGTGACGGGAGGTGACGGTATATATTATAATATCACAGTACAGTGACGGGGGAGGGGGTATATATTATAATATCACAGTGCAGTGACGGGGGAGGGGGTATATATTATAATATCAAAGTACAGTGACGGGAGGTGACGGTATATATCATAATATCACAGTGCAGTGACGGGAGGTGACGGTATATATTATAATATCACAGTACAGTGACGGGGGAGGGGGTATATATTATAATATCACAGTACAGTGACGGGGGAGGTGACGGTATATATTATAATATCACAGTACAGTGACGGGAGGTGACGGTATATATTATAATATCACAGTGCAGTGACGGGAGGTGACGGTATATATTATAATATCACAGTACAGTGACGGGGGAGGGGGTATATATTATAATATCACAGTACAGTGACGGGAGGTGACGGTATATATTATAATATCACAGTACAGTGACGGGGGAGGGGGTATATATTATAATATCACAGTACAGTGACGGGGGAGGTGACGGTATATATTATAATATCACAGTACAGTGACGGGGGAGGTGACGGTATATATTATAATATCACAGTACAGTGACGGGGGAGGTGACGGTATATATTATAATATCACAGTGCAGTGACGGGAGGTGACGATATATATTATAATATCACAGTACAGTGACGGGGAGGGGGTATATATTATAATATCACAGTACAGTGACGGGGGAGGTGACGGTATATATTATAATATCACAGTACAGTGACGGGGGAGGTGACGGTATATATTATAATATCACAGTACAGTGACGGGGGAGGTGACGGTATATATTATAATATCACAGTGCAGTGACGGGAGGTGACGGTATATATTATAATATCACAGTACAGTGACGGGAGGTGACGGTATATATTATAATATCACAGTACAGTGACGGGGGAGGTGACGGTATATATTATAATATCACAGTACAGTGACGGGGGTGACGGTATATATTATAATATCACAGTGCAGTGACGGGGGAGGTGACGGTATATATTATAATATCACAGTGCAGTGACGGGAGGTGACGGTATATATTATAATATCACAATACAGTGACGGGGGAGGTGATGGTATATATTATAATATCACAGTACAGTGACGGGGGAGGTGACGGTATATATTATAATATCACAGTACAGTGACGGGGGAGGTGACGGTATATATTATAATATCACAGTACAGTGACGGGGGAGGTGATGGTATATATTATAATATCACAGTACAGTGACGGGGGAGGTGACGGTATATATTATAATATCACAGTGCAGTGACGGGAGGTGACGGTATATATTATAATATCACAGTACAGTGACGGGAGGTGACGGTATATATTATAATATCACAGTACAGTGACGGGGGGAGGGGGTATATATTATAATATCACAGTGCAGTGACGGGAGGTGACGGTATATATTATAATATCACAGTACAGTGACGGGAGGTGACGGTATATATTATAATATCACAGTGCAGTGACTGGAGGTGACGGTATATTATAATATCACAGTACAGTGACGGGGGAGGGGGTATATATTATAATATCACAGTACAGTGACGGGGGAGGTGACGGTATATATTATAATATCACAGTGCAGTGACGGGGGAGGTGACGGTATATATTATAATATCACAGTACAGTGACTCGGGAGGGGGTATATATTATAATATCACAGTACAGTTACGGGAGGTGACGGTATATATTATAATATCACAGTACAGTGACGGGAGGTGACGGTATATATTATAATATCACAGTACAGTGACGGGAGGTGACGGTATATATTATAATATCACAGTACAGTGACGGGAGGTGACGGTATATATTATAATATCACAGTACAGTGACGGGAGGTGACGGTATATATTATAATATCACAGTACAGTGACGGGAGGTGACGGTATATATTATAATATCACAGTGCAGTGGCGGGGGAGGGGGTATATATTATAATATCACAGTGCAGTGACGGGAGGTGACGGTATATATTATAATATCACAGTACAGTGACGGGGGAGGGGGTATATATTATAATATCACAGTGCGGGGGAGGGGGTATATATTATAATATCACAGTACAGTGACGGGAGGTGACGGGTATATATTATAATATCACAGTACAGTGACGGGGGAGGTGACGGTATATATTATAATATCACAGTACAGTGACGGGGGAGGTGACGGTATATATTATAATATCACAGTACAGTGACGGGAGGTGACGGTATATATTATAATATCACAGTACAGTGACGGGAGGTGACGGTATATATTATAATATCACAGTGCAGTGACGGGAGGTGACGGTATGTATTATAATATTACAGTACAGTGACGGGAGGTGACGGTATATATTATAATATCACAGTACAGTGACGGGGGAGGGGGTATATATTATAATATCACAGTACAGTGACGGGGGAGGTGACGGTATATATTATAATATCACAGTACAGTGACGGGGGAGGTGACGGTATATCTTATACTATCACAGTGCAGTGACGGGAGGTGACGGTATATATTATAATATCACAGTACAGTGACGGGGGAGGTGACGGTATATATTATAATATCACAGTGCAGTGACGGGGGAGGGGGTATATATTTTAATATCACAGTGCAGTGACGGGAGGTGACGGTATATATTATAATATCACAGTGCAGTGACGGGAGGTGACGGTATATATTATAATATCACAGTACAGTGACGGGAGGTGACGGTATATATTATAATATCACAGTACAGTGACGGGGGAGGGGGTATATATTATAATATCACAGTACAGTGACGGGAGGTGACGGTATATATTATAATATCACAGTGCAGTGACGGGGGAGGGGGTATATATTATAATATCACAGTACAGTGACGGGGGAGGGGGTATATATTATAATATCACAGTACAGTGACGGGGGAGGGGGTATATATTATAATATCACAGTACAGTGACGGGGGGGTGACGGTATATATTATAATATCACAGTGCAGTGACGGGAGGTGACGGTATATATTATAATATCACAGTACAGTGACGGGGGAGGTGACGGTATATATTATAATATCACAGTACAGTGACGGGGAGGGGGTATATATTATAATATCACAGTGCAGTGACGGGGGAGGTGACGGTATATATTATAATATCACCGTGCAGTGACGGGGGAGGTGACGGTATATATTATAATATCACAGTACAGTGACGGGGGAGGGGGTATATATTTATAATATCACAGTACAGTGACGGGGGAGGTGACGGTATATATTATAAAATCACAGTACAGTGACGGGGGAGGTGACGGTATATATTATAATATCACAGTACAGTGACGGGAGGTGACGGTATATATTATAATATCACAGTACAGTGACGGGAGGTGACGGTATATATTATAATATCACAGTACAGTGACGGGGGAGGTGACGGTATATATTATAATATCACAGTACAGTGACGGGGGGTGACGGTATATATTATAATATCACAGTACAGTGACGGGGGGTGACGGTATATATTATAATATCACAGTACAGTGACGGAGGAGGTGACGGTATATATTATAATATCACAGTACAGTGACGGAGGAGGTGACGGTATATATTATAATATCACAGTACAGTGACGGGGAGGTGACGGTATATATTATAATATCACAGTACAGTGACGGGGGGTGACGGTATATATTATAATATCACAGTACAGTGACGGGAGGTGACAGTATATATTATAATATCACAGTACAGTGATGGAGGTGACGGTATATATTATAATATCACAGTACAGTGACGGGGGAGGGGGTATATATTATAATATCACAGTACAGTGATGGGGGAGGTGACGGTATATATTATAATATCACAGTACAGTGACGGGGGTGACGGTATATATTATAATATCACAGTGCAGTGACGGGAGGTGACGGTATATATTATAATATCACAGTACAGTGACAGGAGGTGACGGTATATATTATAATATCACAGTGCAGTGACGGGAGGTGACGATATATATTATAATATCACAGTACAGTGACGGGAGGTGACGGTATATATTATAATATCACAGTACAGTGACGGGAGGTGACGGTATATATTATAATATCACAGTGCAGTGACGGGGGAGGTGACGGTATATATTATAATATCACAGTGCAGTGACGGGGGAGGTGATGGTATATATTATAATATCACAGTACAGTGACGGGAGGTGACGGTATATATTATATCACAGTACAGTGACGGGAGGTGACGGTATATATTATAATATCTCAGTACAGTGACGGGGGAGGTGACGGTATATATTATAATATCACAGTACAGTGACGGGAGGTGACGGTATATATTATAATATCTCAGTACAGTGACGGGGGAGGTGACGGTATATATTATAATATCACAGTGCAGTGACGGGAGGTGATGGTATATATTATAATATCACAGTACAGTGACGGGGGAGGTGACGGTATATATTATAATATCACAGTACAGTGACGGGAGGTGACGGTATATATTATAATATCACAGTGCAGTGACGGGGGAGGTGACGGTATATATTATAATATCACAGTGCAGTGGCGGGGGAGGTGATGGTATATATTATAATATCACAGTACAGTGACGGGGGAGGTGATGGTATATATTATAATATCACAGTACAGTGACGGGGGAGGTGATGGTATATATTATAATATCACAGTACAGTGACGGGGGAGGGGGTATATATTATAATATCACAGTGCAGTGACGGGGGAGGTGACGGTATATATTATAATATCACAGTACAGTGACGGGAGGTGACGGTATATATTATAATATCACAGTGCAGTGACGGGGGAGGTGACGGTATATATTATAATATCACAGTGCAGTGGCGGGGGAGGTGATGGTATATATTATAATATCACAGTGCAGTGGCGGGGGAGGTGATGGTATATATTATAATATCACAGTTCAGTGACGGGGGAGGTGACGGTATATATTATAATATCACAGTGCAGTGGCGGGGGAGGTGATGGTATATATTATAATATCACAGTGCAGTGGCGGGGGAGGTGATGGTATATATTATAATATCACAGTACAGTGACGGGGGAGGTGATGGTATATATTATAATATCACAGTACAGTGACGGGGGAGGTGACGGTATATATTATAATATCACAGCGCAGTGACGGGGGAGGTGACGGTATATATTATAATATCACAGTGCAGTGACGGGAGGTGACGGTATATATTATAATATCACAGTACAGTGACAGGAGGTGACGGTATATATTATAATATCACAGTACTGTGACGGGAGGTGACGGTATATATTATAATATCACAGTGCAGTGACGGGGGAGGTGATGGTATATATTATAATATCACAGTACAGTGACGGGGGAGGTGACGGTATATATTATAATATCACAGTACAGTGACGGGGGAGGTGACGGTATATATTATAATATCACAGTACAGTGACGGGAGGTGACGGTATATATTATAATATCACAGTACAGTGACGGGGGAGGGGGTATATATTATAATATCACAGTACAGTGACGGGAGGTGACGGTATATATTATAATATCACAGTACAGTGACGGGGGAGGGGGTATATATTATAATATCACAGTGCAGTGACGGGAGGTGACGGTATATATTATAATATCACAGTGCAGTGACGGGGGAGGGGGTATATATTATAATATCACAGTACAGTGACGGGAGGTGACGGTATATATTATAATATTACAGTACAGTGACGGGAGGTGACGGTATATATTATAATATCACAGTACAGTGACGGGGGAGGTGACGGTATATATTATAATATCACAGTGCAGTGACGGGGGAGGTGACGGTATATATTATAATATCACAGTGCAGTGACGGGAGGTGACGGTATATATTATAATATCACAGTACAGTGACGGGGGAGGGGGTATATATTATAATATCACAGTGCAGTGACGGGGGAGGGGGTATATATTATAATATCACAGTGCAGTGACGGGGGAGGGGGTATATATTATAATATCACAGTACAGTGACGGGGGAGGTGACGGTATATATTATAATATCACAGTGCAGTGACGGTATATATTATAATATCACAGTACAGTGACTCGGGAGGGGGTATATATTATAATATCACAGTACAGTGTCGGGAGGTGACGGTATATATTATAATATCACAGTGCAGTGACGGGAGGTGACGGTATATATTATAATATCACAGTACAGTGACGGGGGAGGGGGTATATATTATAATATCACAGTGCAGTGACGGGGGGAGGGGGTATATATTATAATATCACAGTGCAGCGACGGGGGAAGGGGTATATATTATAATATCACAGTGCAGGGAGGGGGTATATATTATAATATCACAGTGCAGTGACGGGGGAGGGGGTATATATTATAATATCACAGTGCAGTGACTGGAGGTGACGGTATATATTATAATATCACAGTACAGTGACGGGGGGAGGGGGTATATATTATAATATCACAGTACAGTGACGGGGGAGGGGGTATATATTATAATATCACAGTGCAGTGACGGGGGGAGGGGGTATATATTATAATATCACAGTGTAGTGACGGGGGAGGGGGTATATATTATAATATCACAGTGCAGTGACGGGGGAGGGGTATATATTATAATATCACAGTGCAGTGACGGGAGGTGACGGTATATATTATAATATTACAGTGCAGTGACGGGGGGTGACGGTATATATTATAATATCACAGTGCAGTGACGGGAGGTGACGGTATATATTATAATATCACAGTACAGTGACGGGGGAGGGGGTATATATTATAATATCACAGTACAGTGACGGGGGGAGGGGGTATATATTATAATATCACAGTGCAGTGACGGGAGGTGACGGTATATATTATAATATCACAGTACAGTGACGGGAGGTGACGGTATATATTATAATATCACAGTGCAGTGACGGGAGGTGACGGTATATATTATAATATTACAGTGCAGTGACGGGGGGTGACGGTATATATTATAATATCACAGTGCAGTGACGGGAGGTTGACGGTATATATTATAATATCACAGTACAGTGACGGGGGAGGGGGTATATATTATAATATCACAGTACAGTGACGGGGGGAGGGGGTATATATTATAATATCACAGTGCAGTGACGGGAGGTGACGGTATATATTATAATATTACAGTACAGTGACGGGAGGTGACGGTATATATTATAATATCACAGTACAGTGACGGGGAGGTGACGGTATATATTATAATATCACAGTACAGTGACGGGAGGTGACGGTATATATTATAATATCACAGTACAGTGACGGGGGAGGGGGTATATATTATAATATCACAGTACAGTGACGGGGGGAGGGGGTATATATTATAATATCACAGTGCAGTGACGGGAGGTGACGGTATATATTATAATATCACAGTACAGTGACGGGAGGTGACGGTATATATTATAATATCACAGTACAGTGACGGGGAGGTCGGGAGGTGACGGTATATATTATAATATCACAGTGCAGTGACGGGGGAGGTGACGGTATATATTATAATATCACAGTGCAGTGACGGGAGGTGACGGTATATATTATAATATCACAGTGCAGTGACGGGGAGGGGGTGTATATTATAATATCACAGTACAGTGACGGGGGAGGGGGTATATATTATAATATCACAGTACAGTGACGGGGGAGGTGACGGTATATATTATAATATCACAGTGCAGTGACGGGGGAGGTGACGGTATATATTATAATATCACAGTACAGTGACGGGGGAGGGGGTATATATTATAATATCACAGTGCAGTGACGGGGAGGGGGTATATATTATAATATCACAGTACAGTGACGGGGGAGGGGGTATATATTATAATATCACAGTGCAGTGACGGGCGAGGGGGTATATATTATAATATCACAGTACAGTGACGGGGGAGGGGGTATATATTATATCACAGTACAGTGACGGGGGAGGTGACGGTATATATTATAATATCACAGTACAGTGACGGGGGAGGTGACGGTATATATTATAATATCACAGTACAGTGACGGGAGGTGACGGTATATATTATAATATCACAGTGCAGTGACGGGGGAGGGGGTATATATTATAATATCACAGTGCAGTGACGGGGGAGGGGGTATATATTATAATATCACAGTGCAGTGACGGGGGAGGTGACGGTATATATATAATATCACAGTACAGTGACGGGGGAGGGGATATATATTATAATATCACAGTACAGTGACGGGGGAGGGGGTATATATTATAATATCACAGTGCAGTGGCGGGGGAGGGGGTATATATTTTAATATCACAGTGCAGTGGCGGGGGAGGGGGTATATATTATAATATCACAGTACAGTGACGGGAGGTGACGGTATATATTATAATATCACAGTACAGTGACGGGAGGTGACGGTATATATTATAATATCACAGTACAGTGACGGGGGAGGTGACGGTATATATTATAATATCACAGTGCAGTGACGGGAGGTGACGGTATATATTATAATATCACAGTACAGTGACGGGAGGTGACGGTATATATTATAATATCACAGTACAGTGACGGGAGGTGACGGTATATATTATAATATCACAGTACAGTGACGGGGGAGGGGGTATATATTATAATATCACAGTGCAGTGACGGGGGAGGTGACGGTATATATTATAATATCACAGTACAGTGACGGGGGAGGGGGTATATTATAATATCACAGTGCAGTGACGGGGGAGGGGGTATATATTATAATATCACAGTGCAGTGACGGGGGAGGGGACGGTATATATTATAATATCACAGTACAGTGACGGGGAGGGGGTATATATTATAATATCACAGTGCAGTGACGGGGGAGGGGGTATATATTATAATATCACAGTGCAGTGACGGGGGAGGTGATGGTATATATTCTAATATCACAGTGCAGTGGCGGGGGAGGGGGTATATATTATAATATCACAGTGCAGTGGCGGGGGAGGGGGTATATATTATAATATCACAGTACAGTGACGGGAGGTGACGGTATATATTATAATATCACAGTACAGTGACGGGGGAGGGGGTATATATTATAATATCACAGTGCAGTGACGGGGGAGGGGGTATATATTATAATATCACAGTACAGTGACGGGGGAGGGGGTATATATTATAATATCACAGTGCAGTGACGGGGGAGGGGGTATATATTATAATATCACAGTGCAGTGACGGGGGAGGGGGTATATATTATAATATCACAGTGCAGTGGCGGGGGAGGGGGTATATATTATAATATCACAGTGCAGTGGCGGGGGAGGGGGTATATATTATAATATCACAGTGCAGGGGCGGGGGAGGGGGTATATATTATAATATCACAGTGCAGGGGCGGGGGAGGGGGTATATATTATAATATCACAGTGCAGGGGAGGGGGTATATATTATAATATCACAGTGCAGTGGCGGGGGAGGGGGTATATATTATAATATCACAGTGCAGGGGCGGGGGAGGGGGTATATATTATAATATCACAGTGCGGGGGAGGGGGTATATATTATAATATCACAGTACAGTGACGGGGGAGGGGGTATATATTATAATATCACAGTGCAGTGGCGGGGGAGGGGGTATATATTATAATATCACAGTGCAGGGGCGGGGGAGGGGGTATATATTATAATATCACAGTGCAGTGGCGGGGGAGGGGGTATATATTATAATATCACAGTGCAGTGGCGGGGGAGGGGGTATATATTATAATATCACAGTGCAGGGGCTCATTCACTGTAGAAGTTTTTGAGGTTATTTCTCACACTTTGTCTTTCTAACAGACCGGGCGACAAACCCTCTCAACAAGGAGCAAGACTGGGAAAATGTTCAAGCTTTTTGTGATCATCTAAATCGAGACCTGGAAGGGTGAACGGATCAAATATTTAATTCTATTATTTTTGATGTTTTAGGCGTTGTGCTTAATGTTAGTAGATGTTAGAGCCACAGCAGCGTGGTTATTTAAGGTTGATGGCCCATAGCGGAGCAGATATGTCGGGGGTGGTCTGTAGCGGAGCAGATATGTCGGGGGTGGTCTGTAGCGGAGCAGATATGTCGGGGGTGGTCTGTAGCGGAGCTGATATGTCGGGGGTGGTCTGTAGCGGAGCAGATATGTCGGGGGTGGTCTATAGCGGAGCTGATATGTCGGGGGTGGTCTGTAGCGGAGCAGATATGTCGGGGGTGGTCTATAGCGGAGCTGATATGTCGGGGGTGGTCTATAGCGGAGCTGATATGTCGGGGGTGGTCTGTAGCGGAGCAGATATGTCAGGGGGGTGGTCTGTAGCGGATCTGATATGTCGGGGGGTGGTCTGTAGCGGAGCTGATATGTCGGGGGGTGGTCTGTAGCAGAGCTGATATGTCGGGGGTGGTCTGTAGCGGAGCAGATATGTCGGGGGTGGTCTGTAGCGGAGCAGATATGTCAGGGGGTGGTCTGTAGCGGTGCTGATATGTCGGGGGTGGTCTGTAGCGGAGCAGATATGTCGGGGGGGTGGTCTGTAGCGGAGCTGATATGTCGGGGGTGGTCTGTAGCGGATCTGATATGTCGGGGGTGGTCTGTAGCGGAGCTGATAGGTCAGGGGGTGGTCTGTAGCGGAGCAGATATGTCGGGGGGGTGGTCTGTAGCGGAGCTGATATGTCGGGGGTGGTCTGTAGCGGAGCAGATATGTCGGGGTGGTCTGTAGCGGAGCTGATATGTCGGGGGTGGTCTGTAGCGGAGCAGATATGTCGGGGGTGGTCTGCAGCGGAGCTGATATGTCGGGGGTGGTCTGTAGCGGAGCAGATATGTCGGGGGTGGTCTGTAGCGGAGCTGATATGTCGGGGTGGTCTGTAGCGGAGCTGATATGTCAGGGTTGTGGTCTGTAGCGGAGCAGATATGTCGGGGGTTGGTCTATAGCGGAGCAGATATGTCGGGGTGGTCTGTAGCGGAGCTGATATGTCGGGGGGTGGTCTGTAGCGGAGCAGATATGTCAGGGTTGTGGTCTGTAGCGGGGAAGATATGTCAGGGTGGTGGTCTGTAGCGGGGCAGATATGTCAGGGGGTGGTCTGTAGCGGAGCAGATATGTCAGGGGGTGGTCTGTAGCAGAGCAGATATGTCAGGGTGGTGGTCTGTAGCGGGGCAGATATGTCAGGGGGTGGTCTGTAGCGGAGCAGATATGTCAGGGGGTGGTCTGTAGCAGAGCAGATATGTCAGGGGGTGGTCTATAGCGGAGCTGATATGTCAGGGGGTGGTCTGTAGCGGGGCAGATATGTCAGGGTGGTGGTCTGTAGCGGGGCAGATATGTCAGGGGGTGGTCTGTAGCGGAGCAGATATGTCAGGGGGTGGTCTGTAGCAGAGCAGATATGTCAGGGTGGTGGTCTGTAGCGGGGCAGATATGTCAGGGGGTGGTCTGTAGCGGAGCAGATATGTCAGGGGGTGGTCTGTAGCAGAGCAGATATGTCAGGGTGGTGGTCTGTAGCGGAGCTGATATGTCGGGGGTGGTCTGTAGCGGAGCAGATATGTCAGGGGGTGGTCTGTAGCGGAGCAGATATGTCAGGGGGTGGTCTATAGCGGAGCTGATATGTCAGGGGGTGGTCTGTAGCGGGGCAGATATGTCGGGGGGGTGGTCTGTAGCGGAGCAGATATGTCAGGGTGGTGGTCTGTAGCGGAGCTGATATGTCGGGGGGTGGTCTGTAGCGGAGCTGATATGTCGGGGGGTGGTCTGTAGCGGAGCTGATATGTCAGGGGGTGGTCTGTAGCGGAGCTGATATGTCAGGGGGTGGTCTGTAGCGGAGCTGATTTGTCGGGGGGGGTGGTCTGTAGCGGAGCAGATATGTCGGGGGGTGGTCTGTAGCGGAGCTGATATGTCGGGGGGTGGTCTGTAGCGGAGCTGATATGTCGGGGGGGGTGGTCTGTAGCGGAGCAGATATGTCGGGTGGTGGTCTGTAGCGGAGCTGATATGTCGGGGGGTGGTCTGTAGCGGAGCTGATATGTCGGGGGGTGGTCTGTAGCGGAGCTGATATGTCGGGGGGGTGGTCTGTAGCGGAGCAGATATGTCGGGGGTGGTCTGTAGCGGAGCTGATATGTCAGGGGGTGGTCTGTAGCGGAGCTGATAGGTCAGGGGGTGGTCTGTAGCGGAGCTGATTTGTCGGGGGGTTGGTCTGTAGCGGAGCTGATATGTCGGGGGTGGTCTGTAGCGGAGCTGATTTGTCGGGGGGGTGGTCTGTAGCGGAGCAGATATGTCAGGGTGGTGGTCTGTAGCGGAGCTGATATGTCGGGGGGTTGGTCTGTAGCGGAGCTGATATGTCGGGGGTGGTCTGTAGCGGAGCAGATATGTCAGGGTGGTGGTCTGTAGCGGAGCTGATATGTCAGGGTGGTGGTCTGTAGCGGGGCTGATATGTCAGGGTGGTCTGTAGCGGGGCTGATTTGTCGGGGGGTTGGTCTGTAGCGGAGCTGATAGGTCAGGGGGTGGTCTGTAGCGGAGCTGATTTGTCGGGGGGTTGGTCTGTAGCGGAGCTGATATGTCGGGGGTGGTCTGTAGCGGAGCTGATTTGTCGGGGGGGTGGTCTGTAGCGGAGCAGATATGTCAGGGTGGTGGTCTGTAGCGGAGCTGATATGTCGGGGGGTTGGTCTGTAGCGGAGCTGATATGTCGGGGGTGGTCTGTAGCGGAGCAGATATGTCAGGGTGGTGGTCTGTAGCGGAGCAGATATGTCAGGGTGGTGGTCTGTAGCGGAGCTGATATGTCAGGGTGGTGGTCTGTAGCGGAGCTGATATGTCGGGGGGGGGGTGGTCTGTAGCGGAGCAGATATGTCAGGGTGGTGGTCTGTAGCGGAGCTGATAGGTCAGGGTGGTGGTCTGTAGCGGGGCTGATATGTCAGGGTGGTCTGTAGCGGGGCAGATATGTCAGGGTGGTCTGTAGCGGGGCAGATATGTCAGGTGGTGGTCTGTAGCGGAGCTGATATGTCGGGGGTGGTCTGTAGCGGAGCTGATATGTCGGGGGTGGTCTGTAGCGGAGCTGATATGTCGGGGGTGGTCTGTAGCGGGGCAGATATGTCAGGGTGGTCTGTAGCGGGGCAGATATGTCAGGGGTGGTCTGTAGCGGGGCAGATATGTCAGGGTGGTCTGTAGCGGGGCAGATATGTCAGGGTGGTCTGTAGCGGAGCTGATATGTCAGGTGGTGGTCTGTAGCGGAGCAGATATGTCGGGGGGGGGTCTGTAGCAGAGCAGATATGTCAGGGTGGTGGTCTGTAGCGGAGCTGATATGTCGGGGGTGGTCTGTAGCGGAGCAGATATGTCAGGGGGTGGTCTGTAGCAGAGCAGATATGTCAGGGGGTGGTCTATAGCGGAGCTGATATGTCAGGGGGTGGTCTGTAGCGGGGCAGATATGTCGGGGGGGTGGTCTGTAGCGGAGCAGATATGTCAGGGTGGTGGTCTGTAGCGGAGCTGATATGTCGGGGGGTGGTCTGTAGCGGAGCTGATATGTCGGGGGGTGGTCTGTAGCGGAGCTGATATGTCAGGGGGTGGTCTGTAGCGGAGCTGATATGTCAGGGGGTGGTCTGTAGCGGAGCTGATTTGTCGGGGGGGGTGGTCTGTAGCGGAGCAGATATGTCGGGGGGTGGTCTGTAGCGGAGCTGATATGTCGGGGGGGGTGGTCTGTAGCGGAGCAGATATGTCGGGTGGTGGTCTGTAGCGGAGCTGATATGTCGGGGGGTGGTCTGTAGCGGAGCTGATATGTCGGGGGGTGGTCTGTAGCGGAGCTGATATGTCGGGGGGGTGGTCTGTAGCGGAGCAGATATGTCGGGGGTGGTCTGTAGCGGAGCTGATATGTCAGGGGGTGGTCTGTAGCGGAGCTGATAGGTCAGGGGGTGGTCTGTAGCGGAGCTGATTTGTCGGGGGGTTGGTCTGTAGCGGAGCTGATATGTCGGGGGTGGTCTGTAGCGGAGCTGATTTGTCGGGGGGGTGGTCTGTAGCGGAGCAGATATGTCAGGGTGGTGGTCTGTAGCGGAGCTGATATGTCGGGGGGTTGGTCTGTAGCGGAGCTGATATGTCGGGGGTGGTCTGTAGCGGAGCAGATATGTCAGGGTGGTGGTCTGTAGCGGAGCTGATATGTCAGGGTGGTGGTCTGTAGCGGGGCTGATATGTCAGGGTGGTCTGTAGCGGGGCTGATTTGTCGGGGGGTTGGTCTGTAGCGGAGCTGATAGGTCAGGGGGTGGTCTGTAGCGGAGCTGATTTGTCGGGGGGTTGGTCTGTAGCGGAGCTGATATGTCGGGGGTGGTCTGTAGCGGAGCTGATTTGTCGGGGGGGTGGTCTGTAGCGGAGCAGATATGTCAGGGTGGTGGTCTGTAGCGGAGCTGATATGTCGGGGGGTTGGTCTGTAGCGGAGCTGATATGTCGGGGGTGGTCTGTAGCGGAGCAGATATGTCAGGGTGGTGGTCTGTAGCGGAGCAGATATGTCAGGGTGGTGGTCTGTAGCGGAGCTGATATGTCAGGGTGGTGGTCTGTAGCGGAGCTGATATGTCGGGGGGGGGGTGGTCTGTAGCGGAGCAGATATGTCAGGGTGGTGGTCTGTAGCGGAGCTGATAGGTCAGGGTGGTGGTCTGTAGCGGGGCTGATATGTCAGGGTGGTCTGTAGCGGGGCAGATATGTCAGGGTGGTCTGTAGCGGGGCAGATATGTCAGGTGGTGGTCTGTAGCGGAGCTGATATGTCGGGGGTGGTCTGTAGCGGAGCTGATATGTCGGGGGTGGTCTGTAGCGGAGCTGATATGTCGGGGGTGGTCTGTAGCGGGGCAGATATGTCAGGGGTGGTCTGTAGCGGGGCAGATATGTCAGGGTGGTCTGTAGCGGGGCAGATATGTCAGGGGTGGTCTGTAGCGGGGCAGATATGTCAGGGTGGTCTGTAGCGGGGCAGATATGTCAGGGTGGTCTGTAGCGGAGCTGATATGTCAGGTGGTGGTCTGTAGCGGAGCAGATATGTCGGGGGGGGGGTCTTTAGCAGCGCATTCAGTCGTTGATATGGAAGTGGTTACGGAGCTCTGAAATTTAAAATCTAGAAAAGTCCAAAGTACGGCAGTAAAAAATGTAAATTAAGGCCTCATGCACACGACCGTAAAAACTCCCGTTATTACGGGTCGTAATTACGACCCGTAATAACGGGCTCATAGACTTCTATTGGCGACGGGTGCCTTCCCGTTTTCTTACGGGAAGGTGCCCGTGCCGTTGAAAAAGATAGAACATGTCCATAGAAGTCTATGGAGCTCTCGTAATGACGGGTGGCTACATGTGTGCACCCGTCATTACGGCAGCGTTGCTAAGCGACGTCAGTAAATAGTCACTGTCCAGGGAGCTGAAAGAGTTAACTGATCGGCAGTAACTCAGCACCCTGGACAGTGACTACCGATCAGTATAAACCTGTAAAAAATAAAAATAAAAGACGTTCATACTTACCGAGAACTTCCTGCTTCCTCCAGGCCGGTCTCCCGCCCGTTGCCTTGGTGACGCGTCCCTCTCGACATCCGGCCCGACGTCCTGGATGACGTTTCAGGCCATGTGACCGCTGCAGCCAATCACAGGTCAATCACAGGCTGCAGCGGTCACATGGACTGCCGCGTCATCCAGGGATGTCGGGCTGGATGTGAAGAGAGGGACGCGTCACCAAGACAACGGCCGGGTAAGTAGGAATTTCTTTAACTTTTATTACAGAAAAGGCTGTCCCTTCTCTCTATCCTGCACTGATAGAGAGAAGGGGCTGCCGATTAGTGCAGTGCTATTTTGCCGCCAAAAACGTGCCCGTAAATACGGGTGGAATACGGGTGACCAAGGACCCATATTTACAGGCACGGGTTCGTAAATACTGGTGCAAAACGGGTGGAATACGTGTGACACCGGACCCGTATTTACGCCAGTATTTACGGGTGGGAAAAAATACGGTCGTGTGCATGAGGCCTAAAGCTGTAATAGTTTTGGTGAATAAGTGCCGGTTCACATCAGCGTTCACTTTCCATTCCGGGGTTCCGTCTGAGGTTTCTGTCCGGTGAACCCCGCAACGGAAAGTCAAACTGAAACCACAGCTTCCGTTTCCGTCACTATTGGTATCAATGGTGACGGAAACATTGCTATTGGTTTCCATTCGTCACCATTCCGGCAAGTTTCCGTTTTTCAGACGGAATTAATAGAGCAGTCGACTGAACCCCGGAACGGAAAGCCAACGCTGATGTGAACAGGCCCTGACTTGGTGTCAGACTTGTGGGGTCAGTAGTGGAGGAGATGGGCCATCGTTGCCATAAATGTGGGGTCATGTGAAGGTTTTGACAAGTGGCGCTCTAGTGTTTTGCACAGGAGGGGGAGCGGCCCGGACGTCATCGCTGGGGGAGGGTTCAGCTTCATTTTCTTTGCTTGTTACGTGAAATAATTTGAGTTTTCTTCTTTCACAGGCCTCAGCTGGCAACGCGTCTTTTGGCTCACAAAATCCAGTCGCCCCAGGAATGGGAAGCAATGCAAGCGCTAACGGTGAGAGGAATAGTGGCGGTGACGTCTTCATCCCTTTATAGACGCTCATCGTGTAGGATTGGTGCTTAGAGGCTTCTCTATCCAAATTAGACCCCCATTACCTTCCGAGTGACCCTCACCTTCTATTATGCAAATCCTTTTGTTAGAAAACTGTAGGTAAAACTAAGACGTTGCAGCCATTTCAGAAGTAATGGACGAATGTCTTTGGTGACCTGAACTCTCGTCCCTTCGTCAGACCCCTGTGCAGTTGCGCTTGTATGGAGGGGACGGCAGTGGTGCACTGACGGAAGAACTCCTGCGTATCAGCACAAATTCCTCTCCCAGCCAGTGTTATGGCTCTTCTCAAAAGAACGAGACTAGAAAGAGAAGGCAGACATGGAAGGCACGTGCAGCGCGGACATAATACCTTATGTGTTTCAGGTACTAGAAGCGTGCATGAAGAACTGTGGCAAAAGGTTTCACAATGAAGTAGGCAAATTCCGATTCCTTAATGAGCTGATAAAAGTCGTTTCTCCGAAGGTAAGTGCTGGGGCAGGAGCGACGGAAAGGGTTAGACTGACATTTAGGTTTCCCATGTCCCTCTGTACTGTGAATGAGAGAGTCCCCAATAGGCTATTTCATTTCTATAGAAAGTGGTGGTGCAGCGCTTCTCGGGGGAATCCGCTCGTTCTACGGCACGTGCGCTGTGTAGTGTTCCACAGTAGGGAAGATCAAGGCAGTTCTAATTATATATATATATCGTAGCCTGGAGCATCTATTCTAATCTATCGTTTTCTCCATGGAGCTCCGTGCAGCGCGGTCCGTCAGTTTAGACACCGGGTACAATACATGGCGGCTAGTACAGGATAATCCACCATTGTAGGGACTTGCACTTGTTCTTCCCACAGTCACACATTGCGCTGCCCACAGTGGATACAGAAATGCTGCTTTTCTTTAACCGTTTTTCTTAAAATCTCTGGTGGCTAGTGATTTGTATGTCTGGGCTCACACACTATATCTGGATGGTCAGTCTGAGTCGGCCATGTACACACACATGTTTTATTCAGATAGAACCAATTTCTATAAGAAAAATTGGTTCCCATCTTTTCCCTGATTTCATTCAGCCCAATAGAGCATTTACTCGCAGCAATGTAGGGGGCGTGTATGACTCGCAGCAATGTAGGAGGCGTGGATGTGACTCGCAGCAATGTAGGGGGCGTGGATGTGACTCGCAGCAATGTAGGGGGAGTGGATGTGACTCGCAGCAATGTAGAGGGCGTGGATGTGACTCGCAGCAATGTAGGGGGCGTGGATGTGACTCGCAGCAATGTAGGGGGCGTGGATGTGACTCGCAGCAATGTAGGGGGCGTGGATGTGACTCGCAGCAATGTAGGGGGCGTGGATGTGACTCGCAGCAATGTAGGGGGCGTGGATGTGACTCGCAGCAATGTAGGGGGCGTGGATGTGACTCGCAGCAATGTAGGGGGTGTGGATGTGACTCGCAGCAATGTAGGGGGCGTGGATGTGACTCGCAGCAATGTAGGGGGTGTGGATGTGACTCGTGGCAATGTAGGGGGTGTGGATGTGACTCGCAGCAATGTAGGGGGCATGGATGTGACTCGCAGCAATGTAGGGGGCGTGGATGTGACTCGCAGCAATGTAGGGGGTGTGGATGTGACTCGCAGCAATGTAGGGGGTGTGGATGTGACTCGCAGCAATGTAGGGGGTGTGGATGTGACTCGCAGCAATGTAGGGGGTGTGGATGTGACTCGCAGCAATGTAGGGGGTGTGGATGTGACTCGCAGCAATGTAGGGGGCGTGGATGTGACTCGCAGCAATGTAGGGGGCGTGGATGTGACTCGCAGCAATGTAGGGGGCGTGGATGTGACTCGCAGCAATGTAGGGGGTGTGGATGTGACTCGCAGCAATGTAGGGGGCGTGGATGTGACTCGCAGCAATGTAGGGGGCGTGGATGTGACTCGCAGCAATGTAGGGGGCGTGGATGTGACTCGCAGCAATGTAGGGGGTGTGGATGTGACTCGCAGCAATGTAGGGGGTGTGGATGTGACTCGCAGCAATGTAGGGGGTGTGGATGTGACTCGCAGCAATGTAGGGGGTGTGGATGTGACTCGCTGCAATGTAGGGGGCGTGGATGTGACTCGTGGCCCAGAGTTATTCACCTTCTTCCATTATAGAGGTCTTCACGGTCATGCATGGGCGTTGCTGTATAACTGGGTTAAACCGTTGGAAAATATTTGATCGGATTTCCTCTCACTTCATTGTTTAGTACCTCGGCACCCGCTCTCCCGAGAAAGTGAAGTTAAAGATTTTGGAGCTTTTGTACAGCTGGAGTCTTGGACTTCCCAGTGAAGTGAAAATAGCCGAGGCCTACCAGATGTTGAAGAAACAAGGTGGGTTTCCTGGTTGCCTGGAGTGAAGGGTTAATAGTGATCATTTAGAGGGAATATAATGACATCATTACTTTCTTTCAATTCCACCACTTTTATAGGGATTGTAAAGGAAGACCCAAAACTACCAGCAGAAGCCATGATGCACCCTCCCCCACCCCGGCCAAAAAATGCTATATTTGATGATGATGAGAAATCCAAGGTAGCTTATTTTACTTTTCGTTTCCTGTATAGTCTTCCTTTACAGAGAACCTGTCCCCGCTACAATAATTATAATGTACTGGTGCTCCTGTCAATGCTACGTGTAGCTCTATACCTATAATCAATAGCCCTCTGCACATAACACTGTTAATAGTGAGAGCTCTGGTCCAAGCACAGGAGGGAGCCGCCATAGTGGAGCGGACAGCTCTGGTCCAAGCACAGGAGGGCGCCGCTATAGTGGAGCGGACAGCTCTGGTCCAAGCACAGGAGGGCGCCGCTATAGTGGAGCGGAGAGCTCTGGTCCAAGCACAGGAGGGCGCCGCTATAGTGGAGCGGAGAGCTCTGGTCCGAGCACAGGAGGGCGCCGCTATAGTGGAGCGGAGAGCTCTGGTCCGAGCACAGGAGGGAGCCACCATAGTGGAGCGGACAGCTCTGGTCCAAGCACAGGAGGGAGCCGCCATAGTGGAGCGGACAGCTCTGGTCCAAGCACAGGAGGGCGCCGCTATAGTGGAGCGGAGAGCTCTGGTCCGAGCACAGGAGGGCGCCGCTATAGTGGAGTGGAGAGCTCTGGTCCAAGCACAGGAGGGAGCCGCCATAGTGGAGCGGACAGCTCTGGTCCAAGCACAGGAGGGCGCCGCTATAGTGGAGTGGAGAGCTCTGGTCCAAGCACAGGAGGGCGCCGCTATAGTGGAGCGGACAGCTCTGGTCCAAGCACAGGAGGGCGCCGCTATAGTGGAGCGGAGAGCTCTGGTCCAAGCACAGGAGGGCGCCGCTATAGTGGAGCGGAGAGCTCTGGTCCGAGCACAGGAGGGCGCCGCTATAGTGGAGTGGAGAGCTCTGGTCCAAGCACAGGAGGGAGCTGCCATAGTGGAGCGGACAGCTCTGGTCCAAGCACAGGAGGGCGCCGCTATAGTGGAGTGGAGAGCTCTGGTCCAAGCACAGGAGGAAGCCGCTATAGTGGAGTGGAGAGCTCTGGTCCGAGCACAGGAGGAAGCCGCTATAGTGGAGCGGAGAGCTCTGGTCCGAGCACAGGAGGAAGCCGCCATAGTGGAGCGGAGAGCTCTGGTCCGAGCACAGGAGGAAGCCGCCATAGTGGAGCGGAGAGCTCTGGTCCGAGCCCAGGAGGAAGCCGCCATAGTGGAGCGGAGAGCTCTGGTCCGAGCACAGGAGGAAGCCGCTATAGTGGAGCGGAGAGCTCTGGTCCGAGCACAGGAGGAAGCCGCTATAGTGGAGCGGAGAGCTCTGTTCCGAGCACAGAAGGAAGCCGCTATAGTGGAGCGGAGAGCTCTGGTCCGAGCACAGGAGGAAGCCGCCGTAGTGGAGCGGAGAGCTCTGGTCCGAGCACAGGAGGGCGCCGCTATAGTGGAGCGGACAGCTCTGGTCCGAGCACAGGGCGGTGCCGCTATAGTGGAGCGGAGAGCTCTGGTCCGAGCACAGGAGGGCGCCGCTATAGTGGAGCGGACAGCTCTGGTCCGAGCACAGGTGGAAGCCGCTATAGTGGAGCGGAGAGCTCTGGTCCGAGCACAGGAGGAAGCCGCTATAGTGGAGCGGAGAGCTCTGGTCCGAGCACAGGAGGAAGCCGCTATAGTGGAGCGGAGAGCTCTGGTCCGAGCACAGGAGGGAGCCGCCATAGTGGAGCGGAGAGCTCTCAGACTTGCCTGGATTATATATGTACTATATGTGCGGGCAGAGCAGGAAGTCTGCGAGGTGCAGCTTCAGCCAATAGCTGTATTACAATGATCCAGCACTCCCATCCAATAAAACCTTTCAATCTTTAGCTAGAAGGTGCTGGGTGATGTCAGGTTGTGGGAAGACTTTTTGTCTTGTTGTCTGTGCTGGCTGCGAGGGGGGGGAATGGGCCCTGGCCTTATTCAGTGGATTGTCAGTGTGGCCTTACTCCGGGTGGTCTTCCAGTCAGTTCTTTCTTCATTCTGTGTCATCGCTTGTTCAGCACCATCCTAAGGGCCTGTCAGACCTGCTCCCCAGGGGTCCATTAGGCTAGCCCTGTGGGTTGTCTTTTCTAGGGGGCCAATTTTTTCTTGTGATCCACAGTTGGGACTCCATTTCAACTGACACTTGTCGAGTCCCTCTCTCCTTTTCTCTGTTAATATGTCTTCCTCGGGGGTGGGGGGACACAGACAACTGGCCCCTGTGGCTGTGTTGAGGCACCATTCCTGCAATTGCTGTAATAAAGAAATTCCCTCTGTGCCAGGCTAGTTTACTAACCCAGAGCTGCTGAGGATAACGCATTCATTAAGGACACCTCCCCTAACCCCTGTTAGAGAGAAGTTTCGTTCTGCTGGCACGAGCCTCTGGCTTTTCCCAACCACAGTGAGATTGAGGAACTCCTCTGTAATGAATGGCATCTTCCTGACGTTCGCTTAGTGGTCTGCAGATAGATAGACGTTTATCGTTTCAGGAGGATTCACCAAATGGGCGCTTGTGGCGAAACCGGGTCAGTGGGGGTCGGTTTATGCCAAGAGAATGTGGGCGATAGATTCAGGCGACACAGATTAACAGGGGACAAGCCACAGCGGCGCGTTTATTAACAGGGACAGACACACACAGAACCAATGCACCGCTGCTTTTCCCCTCTGGGCTGGATGGGACAGGCTACCTCACTATGGGGTCTCTCCACTGTACCTTTCATCCTTTGGGGTGTCTCCAGATCCTCCTTAGTTAGATGGGACTCCAGCACTTGTCCTCTGTTACTGTCCCTAGGTCAGGTACCATCTCTGAGGTAGACAGCCCCTGCCTGCAGCTCACACTGCTATCTCATCCTCTCCTGGGCAGCAACTAACTCAGTTCTCTCACAGCACCCCTCCCTCAGGAAACAGGCCCCCTCCTTTTTCTTATTTACATTAAACAAGTTCCCGCTCTCTGCCTGTGACTCATTCTCCTGCAGTGTAAGATTAACCCTAGAGGGGAGGACATTGAAGCAGCACTGAATACAATACAATATAAAACAACTGGTTATCAAACATAACGTAATGCAGTTTGAGGGGACATATCCCCATCTAGCACCGGGCGCCATCTAAGCTATGGCACCCGGATGGCGGGAGTGCGACGGTTTGCGGCAGGCTTAACCTTTATCTGGGTACAATGCCTGTAACCGTCACCCGTTCCGCCACAGACCTCCCCCAGCTTAGATCCAGAATCAGTCCTGCTGACCCTCTGTCGGGTCAGTGATGAGATCTGGGCCCGGTGCTGTCAGTCTCCGCCCATCAGTGTCCTTCTGCCGAGAGAGTCCATCAGCATTCCCGTGGTCCCGGCCCTTTTTATGAGAGATGGTAAAGTTATAGGATTGTAAGGCCAGGCTCCACCGTAGTAAACGCCCATTGTCCCCGGCGGTTCGGTTCAACCAACTGAGAGGACTGTGGTCTGTGACTATGGTGAACTCCCTCCCATAAACGTAGGGCTGGAGCTTCTTTAGAGCCCACACGACAGCCAGGCACTCCTTCTCAATGGTTGCGTATGCCCTCTCTCGGTCCAGCAACTTCCGGGAGAGGTACGCGACCGGGTGTTCGTGGCCCGCCTGGTCCACTTGGCTCAGTACCGCTCCCAGCCCGACGTCTGAGGCATCGGTTTGGACTATGAACCGCCGGTGGAAGTCAGGGGCAGCCAGGACAGGGGAGGTGGAGAGGGCAGTCTTAAGGCTCCCGAAGGCCGCCTCACATTCAGGGGACCAGGGCATCAGTCGACTGAACCTTTTGGACGTCAAGTCGGTCAAGGGCTTGGCCAGGGTACTATACTGCGGGATGAATTTTCGGTAGTACCCTGTGACTCCCAGAAAGGCCCTAACCTGCTTCTGGTTGGCCGGCCGGGGCCATTGGAGAATGGCCTCCACCTTGGCCGGCTCGGGGCGGATCTGTCCGCTGCCCACTCGGTGCCCCAGGTAGGCGACTTCTGCCATCCCCATCTGGCACTTGTCGGGGCGGATGGTGAGGCCAGCGTACCGGATGCGCTCCAGGATCTGCGCCACGTGCCCCAAGTGTTCCTCCCAAGTCTCGCTAAAGATAGCGATATCGTCCAGGTAGGCCTGGGCAAACTCCTGACACCCCACGAGGATCCGGTCGACCACCCTCTGGAAGGTCGCGGGGGCGTTCTTCATCCCGAATGGCATGCACGTAAATTCAAACAGGCCGAACGTAGTGATGAACGCCGAGCGCTCTTGGGCATCCTTGGTCAGAGGAATCTGCCAGTAGCCCTTGCTGAGATCCAGAGTGGACACGAAGCGTGCCCCTCCCAGCCTATCGAGCAGCTCATCAATCCGGGGCATCGGATAGGCATCCGTAACGGTTACCTCGTTCAGCCGCCGGTAGTCTACACAGAACCTCGTGGTTTTGTCCTTCTTGGGGACCAACACTACGCCGTCTCAGGATAGCCCTGGTTCAACAGAACAAAGTAGTCGCTGGCTCAAGCCCAGGGCATAGGGTTCCTGGGAAATGATTTTCAAGACCCAGAAAGCCAGTGCACTCCCCCAGTGGACCATTTCAGTGCCATTCAAGCCGGTGTGGCTCTTGCCAGAACACTCCAAGTGGATGCTGGGAAGATACAGTCGGCCTTTGAGGTCGTTCCCTAGGCCTAATATCTCCTCTCCAGAGGAGACTCGCATGCTGGGACAAATCTCAGGATTTCCTGTACAAGTAATTCCACCTTCCCCTACATGTTTGTCAGGAATTGCTCTGGTGGAAAGCCACCGCAGCCATCTATCAGGTCCGGTCCTTCCTGCCCCTACATTGGCTTATCATTTCATCGGATGCTAGTCTCTCCATTTGGGGGGAGGTGTTTGGCATTCACACAGTTCAGGGCACGTGGACAGAAGAAGAGGCTCTTCTAGAGATCAACCTTCTGAAATTGAGGGTTCTCTCCAATTGGACTCCACTTTTTGAGGATTGCCTGGTTAGGGTCCAGACCGCCATTTCACCACCATCAAGGTGGCTCCAAGATCTAGACGTCAATGTGGGAGTCCTCACTGATCCTATGCTGGGCGGAAATCACGTCCCAGATCTGTCTGTCTGGATCTTGCAGAACAGTTGCTCCATTTGTGGATTTTCTTCCAGAAATAAGGCACTCCTGATGTGGACCTCTTTGCATCCTATCCCAACCGCAAGGTTCCAGCTTACGTGGCCAGGGCTTGGGATCCCAGGGCTCTTGATGCAGTTTCCAGAACAAATTGTCAGTTTCAGCACTTTGTACAGGGTGCGGGTCTTGCGGATCTTGTTTTCTGAAATGTTTTCAATAGTATTTTGACAACACAAGTGAGGTGACCCAGGCGCCCAACTACCTAACGACCTCACTGCAAGAAGAGAGCTTTTTTAATTCTGAATTTTCTCTCCTTCTTTAGGCATTTTCCAAGTACCAGAAGCAAAAAAAAAAGGGGAATCCTTTGCTCTTTGTTCATTGGGGGCACTTCCCACCTAATTTCCATTCTTCTTTTAGGTCGTATGTGATGAGCTCCGGTGGGGTACGGGAGGAGCCGCCATTTTCTGTCTACATTTAGCGCTTCCTTTTTTTCACTTGTATTTTTCTTTGTGTCCAGATGTTAGCCCGTCTGCTAAAGAGCACGCATCCGGAAGACTTACGAGCTGCAAATAAACTTATTAAAGAAATGGTGCAGGAGGTAAGAGACTTGTGTCCATGTTTCTCTATCACGACTGCCACTGTATTTAACTTCTCATCTCTTTGATCTCTTGTTTCATCATCAGGACCAAAAGCGCATGGAGAAAATTTCCAAAAGGGTCAATGCAATAGAAGAGGTGAATAACAATGTGAAGCTCCTGAGTGACATGTTGAGTGCGTTTAGGACAGGAAAGTCTTCTGAAGGCAGTGAGGACTTGATGAAGGTCAGTGCGTTGTTGCTGGACGTGGCTCAACCAATTACAGAAGGATTGTTGTCTCAATGAATTGTATTTCTTGGGTGCAGGAGTTGTATCAGAGCTGTGAGAAGATGAGGCCCACGCTTTTCCGCTTGGCCAGTGACACAGAAGACAATGATGAGGCTTTAGGTAAGGGAAGGAAACATCTAGTCTTAGCAAACCAACTTTTCTGAACCAGAAACTCTTTTTTTGACTTTGAGGGGAACATATCAAATGTTATTAATGGGTTTCACTTGGGATTCTTCCAATCGGTTTTGTTTTTGAGACCTTTTTGTGGTCTGCGAGTGGATCTGCTGAATAGATCAGTCTTAATGAGGACTGAAGCAAGTCCCCGTATCTATCTGTCATGTTCCATTTTCCAGCTGAAATCCTGCAGGCCAACGATAGTTTAACACAAGTCATCAACACTTACCGACAGCTGGTGATCGGAGAAGAAGTCAATGGGGAGTCGGCGTCTGGCAGCGTGCCAGGTGCGTCCGGACATCTGGCCCGTCTAAGCTTTCCTCTGGTTTTTAGGTTCTTGGTTTAATCTTCATTTTGATGTTTCCTCAGCCAGCAGTTCTGCTCTGCTGGATCTCTCCGGATTAGACATGACGTCATCGTACCCCCCTGTACCATCTCAGTCCACTAACCTGAGCCAGCTGTTCTCATCCACATCTCTTCTTGATGATGAGCTCATGTCCTTAGGTAAGAAGCCAATAGAAATGGACTGCAGAAAAAAACAAACAATGCCTCTAGTCTCAGTCATTCGTGTTGGGTCTGTGGGTTCACATCTGACTGAAGACGACATCTGCATGGAGTTTGTATGTTCTCCCCGTGTTCCCAAGGGTTTCTGCCGAGTTCCTTCCACACCCCAAAAACATTCTGATAGGCTAATTAACTTTCTATGAAATTTAGAGTTGTGTATAACTGAGATAGGAATAATGGATGACAAGGACTGGTGTGAATGGTGACATCCTCTGTACAGCGCTGTGGAATATGTTACCAATATATAAGCAATGGAAAATTGATTAGGTTCCCAATTAAAAACCGCCAGGGTTTGAGCCCTAAAATTTGAGGTGAATGTTCATCGTACCAGTAGTTTTGGAGACACAATGACTTTAGATTACAACTTCTGCCCATTTATCATAAGGGAAATAGATGGTGTAATATGTTTTCTATAAACTCTGCTGGCACCGGTTACCGGACGTCAGCGGAGTGGAATGGGTGGGTGGGTATGTGATATCATGCCCGGCCTCTTCACACTAATCACCTGGATGAAAGTTGCAGGACTTTCAATGGCTTCAGAAGGCGGTGGTACCTGGAACCCCAACCACCCACGGCAATGATCGAAGTTCAGTAATAAGGACTTTAGAATGTGCCACGCCGTCTGAATCTTTACCAGTCGTGTGTTCTGCTTTATGTATACAGTGGGTCCCCGTTAAGATACAATTGTACCCATTTTCCTTCAATAAAAGCGGAGTTTACACCCAGCACATGACACGATTCACTCCTCTGTTCTTACCTGATCTCTACCAGCTCCGGAGCATTTTGTTCATTATTGTAAACGTGGCCATACACAATTAGCTGAACCCGCAGATAATCTAATGAGTGCGGCGGCGGATGTCAGGGGAGATAAGGGTCTCGCTGTTGGATTTAAACGTTGTTTGTAAGGAAATAAGCTACTGATCGTCATGTATATAGGGGGTGGGGAGGAATAGCTGTCAGCCAAACGATCTAAAGTGTATGGCCTGCTTTAGGCTTTTTCTAGATTGCCCTATCACGCACATTAAAGGGAATGTGTCGCAAATGAAACCTTTTTTTTTTTTTTAAGTAAGTTATTTATTTCTATTGTATTTTTTATGTTTTTTGCTGTATTTTTTTTTTTCTTCCACATGGTGGAAAGTATTAAAAATGAAATAATAATTTGACATGTTTTCCTATGTTGGCCACCAGAGGGTGCACTTCCCAGAATTACAGCAAGGTGAATAAGGCAAAGCAACCTGACTCACAGCTGCTGTAAATGTGGGAGGGAATCTCACCCCCCCTCCTACAAGCCAGGAAAGGGTGTCTTCAAATAGCTAAGCAGCATCCGGCTGTCATTTTGGGAGTGATTGTACAAATGGCAGCTGGCAGAAGTTATAGGACACACCAAAAGGCTAAGGGTATGTTCACACGCTTACTAAACAAAGGGAAAACAGCTCCTGATTTTCAGCCATTTTTTAATCAAAGTTGCGTTTTTGGCTGCGTTTTTTACGACCGTTTTTGGAGCTGTTTTTCTATAGAGTCAATGAAAAATGGCTCCAAAAACGTCCCAAGAAGTGGCATGCACTTCTTTATGGCGGGCGTCTTTTTACGTGCCGTTTTTGGAAATCGGCCGCATAAAAAACACCCCGTCGGAACAGAACGCCGTATTTCCCATTGAAACCAATGGTCAGATGTTTGTAGGTGTTCCACTTCCGATTTTTCAGCCGTTTTTCGGGACGTATACGGCCCAAAAAACGGCTGAAAACACTGCGTGTGAACATACCCTTAGGCCTCATGCACACGACCGTATTTTTTCCCACCCGTAAATACTGGCGTAAATACGGGTCCGGTGTCACACGTATTCGACCCGTTTTGCACCAGTATTTACGGGCACGTTTTTGGCGGCAAAATAGCACTGCACTAATCGGCAGCCCCTTCTCTCTATCAGTGCAGGATAGAGAGAAGGGACAGCCCTTTCTGTAATAAAAGTTAAAGAAATTCATACTTACCCGGCCGTTGTCTTGGTGACGCGTCCCTCTCTTCACATCCAGCCCGACATCCCTGGATGACGCGGCAGTCCATGTGACCGCTGCAGCCTGTGATTGACCTGTGATTGGCTGCAGCGGTCACATGGGCTGAAACGTCATCCAGGGACGGCCAGGACGTCGGGCCGGATGTCGAGAGGGACGCGTCACCAAGGTAACGGCCGGGAGACCGGACTGGAGGAAGCAGGAAGTTCTCGGTAAGTATGAACGTCTTTTATTTTTATTTTTTACAGGTTGCTCTTTATTCTGATCGGTAGTCACTGTCCAGGATGCTGAGTTACTGCCGATCAGTTAACTCTTTCAGCTCCCTGGACAGTGACTATTTACTGACGTCGCTTAGCAACGCTGCCGTAATGACGGGTGCACACATGTAGCCACCCGTCATTACGGGAGCTCCATAGACTTCTATGGGCTGTCCGTGCCGTTATCACGGCCTGAAATAGGACATGTTCTATCTTTTTCAACGGCACGGGCACCTTCCCGTAAGAAAACGGGAAGGCACCCGTCGCCAATAGAAGTCTATGAGCCCGTTATTACGGGTCGTAATTACGACCCGTAATAACGGGAGTTTTTACGGTCGTGTGCATGAGGCCTTAGAATGATGAAAGTGAAGTGAATGACTTTTCAGTTGACAGGTTCACATGGCGTGTATTTGACAATTTTTTTTTGCTCTGCTACACACAGGCACACGCGCTCTGCTCTGCTACACACAGGCACACAGACAGCTCACACGTAGCCCAAAAATCGACTTTTGCTAAATATACATACAGTGCTACAGTTGTAAAGTAAAATGACACTGATACTTTCAGAGCATCGAGGAAAGATTGCCATAAAAACAGATGTAAATATAAAACAGTAAATGAAGCAAAATAGTTACTAGCTATAGTGTATGACACACACATTGCATGCCAATATATCCTGTAATATAAATATGTGCACACAGCAATGTGCCAATAAACCAAACAAACGTATTTAGACAGGGGGAGGGGTGCCACGAGGGGTGGGTCACGAGAGCGGGGGTCTGAGAGATAGGGACAGACAGACACGCACACCTTACCTGCAGTGCAGCCGGTCTTCATAATGGCGCCTGCTATCTCCCTACAAACCAGCTTCTCTGCTGTGTGACTCTGAACTGCGGCTGTACAGTACAGAGTCAGATGGCAGAGGCAATGAACGGCTCCCGTTAATTGTGTCCTATGCCCTGTGCTGCTGTATTCCATCTGTGAATGTGTCGTTAAGAGACACATACACAGATGAAATAAAACATGGCAGCCCCCGGTACAGTAAAAAAGTGGTAATAAAAAAAGAACTGTGTGTGAAAAATTAAATAGGCTTTTTCTAGATTGCCCTATCACGCACCTTAAGGTTTAGGCTTTTTCTAGATTGCCCTATCCGGTGCATTAGGTTTAGGCTTTTTCTAGATTGCCCTATCCGGTGCATTAGGTTTAGGCTTTTTCTAGATTGCCCTATCCAGTGCATTAGGTTTAGGCTTTTTCTAGATTGCCCTATCACGCACCTTAAGGTTTCGGCTTTTTCTAGATTGCCCTATCACGCACCTTAAGGTTTAGGCTTTTTCTATATTGCTCTATCACGCACCTTAAGGTTTAGGCTTTTTCTAGATTGCCCTATCACGCACCTTAAGGTTTAGGCTTTTTCTAGATTGCCCTATCACGCACCTTAAGGTTTAGGCTTTTTCTAGATTGCCCTATCCGGTGCATTAGGTTTAGGCTTTTTCTAGATTGCCCTATCCGGTGCATTAGGTTTAGGCTTTTTCTAGATTGCCCTATCCGGTGCATTAGGTTTAGGCTTTTTCTAGATTGCCCTATCACGCACCTTAAGGGTTAGCAGCCCCAGTTACAGGGGAAATCAGCCCTCTTATAGTGACTATTGTCAGTCTAGTAGGACCCAGCAGCAGCCCCAGTTACAGGGGAAATCAGCCCTCTTATAGTGACTATTGTCAGTCTAGTAAAGCCCAGCAGCAGCCCCAGTTACAGGGGAAATCAGCCCTCTTATAGTGACTATTGTCAGTCTAGTAAAGCCCAGCAGCAGCCCCAGTTACAGGGGAAATCAGCCCTCTTATAGTGACTATTGTCAGTCTAGTAAAGCCCAGCAGCAGCCCCAGTTACAGGGGAAATCAGCCCTCTTATAGTGACTATTGTCAGTCTAGTAAAACCCAGCAGCAGCCCCAGTTATAGGGGAAATCAGCCCTCTTATAGTGACTATTGTCAGTCTAGTAGGACCCAGCAGCAGCCCCAGTTACAGGGGAAATCAGCCCTCTTATAGTGACTATTGTCAGTCTAGTAAGACCCAGCAGCAGCCCCAGTTACAGGGGAAATCAGCCCTCTTATAGTGACTATTGTCAGTCTAGTAAAACCCAGCAGCAGCCCCAGTTATAGGGGAAATCAGCCCTCTTATAGTGACTATTGTCAGTCTAGTAGGACCCAGCAGCAGCCCCAGTTACAGGGGAAATATACCCTCCTGTAGTGACTATTGTCAGTCTAGTAAGACCCAGCAGCAGCCCCAGTTACAGGGGAAATCAGCCCTCTTATAGTGACTATTGTCAGTCTAGTAGGACCCAGCAGCAGCCCCAGTTACAGGGGAAATCAGCCCTCTTATAGTGACTATTGTCAGTCTAGTAGGACCCAGCAGCAGCCTCCCACTAACAGCACCTGGCGATCGTGTGATCATGTACCGCTGCCTCTCTTCATATACTCAGTGCTCCGTGAAAGCTGCTTCTTTGGTCTCCTCCGGGTCCCCGGGAGTCACTGAGTTCTGGGGACCCGACATTCAGCTGCCTGATCACTTGGGCACCAAGCTAAAACCCATGCCATAAAAAGTCTATGGCGCAGGTTTTAAGGACCCCGACCGCAGGACGTATATATACAGCCGGCCGTCGGGAACCGGTTAAAACCTGAAGAAATGGTTTCCATATTACTTTATGGAGAAATTAAACAGATATTACGGATGAAATTTACAACTGGGCATTACGATTAGGGTTCTGATGTGACATTGTGTAGGGACATCCCGCTGACGAGGGGAATGATAACGACGGCCGTTTGTCAATTTATACATTTAGTGGAGGAAAAACCGAGGAATGGCACAGAGCAAGAAAAGATTCTCCAGAATTGGTGTTAGATGGACGTGTCCGCAGGGGTGTCAGGTCCTCCATAAGCAGCAATTCAAAAAAGATCTCTTTAGCGATTCACTGGACGGAGATTTTCCGGACTCCATTCATTCCTATGGCGCTGCGATTTCTAAGCGTTTTTGTTTGCAGGCAGAGCAATAAGAGGTGTGGGTGCCGCCCTGAGTCTATGGAGAGGGTGACGAGTGGAGCTACATGTCATCTCCAAGGATTAACTGGAGAGATTTTTTGTCAGGGTTAGGACCACCTTGGCAGAAATGTTTAGAAACTGTTACCGCCTGTCACTCACCTTTCTGCAATATTTCATCCTAGGATTGAATGACCCCGTCCCCCCTGCACATCCTGCGGAGTCCTCCTCGTGGAATAGCTTTCAGGTAATGAGCCGCTGCCTTGTGATGACGGCACAGGAGACATGTGAATCTGCTGGAATAACGGGACTGGTTTTCTGTGGGATTATCCGGATGAGTTCAGCTGCTCGGGGAATCCTCCAGTTTGTATCTCCTCTGAATCCGGGTTCACTGGGTCTTTCCCTGGTCTGGGTGGAAATAAGAAGCCGATCCTAGAATGTGGCAGGGTTAGGGTTAGGGTTGTCCTGCTCGGTCACTCTCCTATAATAACTACACAAGACCATTATTATTATTATTGTTCACAAATAACCATTTGGATCTTTTACAGTCTTCAGAAGCGGAGAGTGAAGCCGCGTGTACTGAGAAGGCGTCACCCGCTGCACAGAGGGCACCGCAGTCTACCAAAGCTTTACAGGACCTAGACCTGCTTGGGAAGACCCTGCTGCAGCAGTCCCTGCCACCCAGCGCTCTGCACCTGCAATGGTGAGTTTATCCCAAGTCACCGACCAGTAATAGAGCAGCAGGCAGGACTGGGGGCCACACTTCAGCCGAGGTTCCCAATAGACCCACTCACAGCTCCGTACATCACGTTACGCCAGAGGAGAGGCTGTGGATAAGGGGAAGGCACCGGGGGCATTTACTTCATCTAGAAGAAGGCAAAAAAATACACGAGTAAATCTGACTAATAAGGAGAAATGTGCACAGGCTTTTATGTTGTTTTATTTCACCAAATCATCAAAGTCTTTCCTGAAATGATCAACTATTTTTTTTACAGCTTGTCCCGAATCAATTTTTGTAAATTTTTTTTTTCAACATTTTCCAACTCCAGAACTTCCTTTTTATGAGTTGCCTATTATAGATGAGGCCGCCCTAATGTCTTGTTCAGCAAATGATGAACCACTATACACAACACTAATCTGCTGGCCTTAGACGCAGCTCACTGACATTGTGCATGTATTTCATCTACAAGTACATCCAGATCCTTCTCCACTAATGACTTTCCTATAAGTTCATTATTCCTCAGATGCAGAACTTTACAGTCCGCCACATTGAATTTAATTTGCCAAGTAGCTGTGCGAAGTGTCTAAAGGCCCTTTTACACCAGCTGACACTCAGCAAGACCTAGTTGATCGGCGCTGGTTTGCTCCTGTCACACGGAGCTATGGATGGGGAGGAGCGCTCGTTACTCCGATCCCTCGTCCCCGTACATTGTTGTCATGTCGGTAGCGCGGCTCCTCTTTTATACAGGGAGATGCGCTGCTGACAACGATAATATTTTACTTTTTTAAAACTATTGAACCGGCAGATGATCTAGTGTTTCCTCATTTATCTCCAGCGTTTGCTCGTTCATCTGATGATCGCTGACCTGTTTACATGGGGCAATTATCGTCAACGCGTGTTATATGAACTAATTATCTGCCCGATAATCGCCCAGTGTAAAACCCCTTAAAGGGAACCTGTCACCAGCATTTCACCTATTAAACCAGCAATACCTGGTGGCAGTGGGTGAAAAATCCTTTCTATATAACCTATAATTGTCTTCTTAGTTGCTCTGTAGCTTTAATGTTCCGTTTTTTAGTGTTCCCGCACCGTATGCTAATGAGCATAAAAGAGTCATATCTTCATTCCTCAAGTCTTTCTGAGTTGACCCCGCCTCCTTACTTTTGATTGACCGCTCCTCGCCTTCCCCCAGCACACAAAATCCTGCACTTGTGCACTGATGTCCTCCTCTGGGGTGTGCGCACAAACGGACACCGGATTATTGCGATAAAAGGTGCAAAATGTTTGCAGAGAGTTATTTACAGTCGGAGGAGGCGTTTAGGAGCGGGGATGACGGCAATGAACTTTTGATAGCAGCGGCCGGTGAGGGATAAGTAAAGCTCAATAGGTGAAATGCTGGCGACAGGTTCCGTCATTTACACGCATTTTCCATGGACTGCATTTTCTTTCATATCTCGCTCTGGTGTCCTGCAGACAGAACCAGTGTTATTACTCCATCCTCTATATAATTTATGAATGAGTTGAACCATAATGGTCCCAGGACTGGCCTTGGGATCGCCACCTATAATTGGGGGCCATTCAGAATATTATTTACTGACCTAGATCCCTTTTTCAATATAGGCCCCACGTTTGCTTTGTGCCAGTCCATTGGTGATATGTCATTATCCAATCTCTAACTGTTTTCATCAAAGGTACTGATATAAGTCTGCACGGTGAGGTCTCGGGTGCAGCCCATCTGATCCTAGGATCTTGTTCACATTTACTTTTCTTGGACCATATTCAGCCGATAACGTGCGTTATTAGCTGTGTTAACGCCTCTGCAGCAAGATAAAGCCCCTGTAAGTGACTGCAGGATCAGACTACGCAATTTGCTTGTTTTCTGTAACCATGGAGACACGTGAGAAGTATATAAATATACGTCACGTATTCTATTACTCATCAGTTTCTGGGGAGTCTGGTTTACAACGGCGGATATGTGCCCATAACGAGCGCCGCTCCACGATATAACAAGTCGTTAACAGGCGCTTTTACACGGGCTGATACTTTCTGTATGAGGACGAGCTGTCTGATTGTTCAGTCCCCATCACTTTGCATCATTGACGGCAGCACATTCCCTGTTTACACCAGGCGATGATTTTATAGGCCACATAAACTATGTGATCAGCCGCCAAATGAGCGTTGACCCATTTATCGGCTAATTGCAGCCCTGTTTACACAGGCCAATAATCGTGAAAGAGCGGTCGTAAGAACGCTGCGACGGACAATTACTGGCCCATGTAAAGGAAGGAATTTATTTTATTACATTATGTAGAAGGGTTCTTTACCAAAAACCGGTCTTTGATTTAGCTTCACAGACCTCCGTATAACCAGCACAGACCTCCGTATAACCAGCACGCACCTCCGTATAACCAGTACGCACCTCCGTATAACCAGTACGCACCTCCGTATAACCAGTACGCACCTCCGTATAACCAGTACGCACCTCCGTATAACCAGTACGCACTTCCGTATAACCAGTATACACCTTCATGTAACCGCTGACTCCACTATATTGGGAAGGTTGCTCTGCTTTGGTTTGATAAATTGTATAGACTCCTGCGTCTTGTTTCTGCCTTCCTCATTGTATCTCTGCAATGTAAAAGGGATGAATAGTCGGTGAGTCCCTTATTCTATTGCGTGTCCGATTTGTTTCATTTCAGGGAAAAAAGCCAGCACAAGCCTACTCTACGAGATCTGCAGAGTAAAGGTCCTGTGTCCACAGCCCTGCTTCCACAGCCACCAGTACTGGCAGATGTACCATTTATTGCTCCAGGGCAACTGTCCCCTGTGAAGACGGAAATCTCCCTCGCCGCTGTCACAGTGCCTCTGGAGTCTATCAAACCGAGTACGGATCAGTAAGAGGTGGCCGGGAGTGGCATCAGCACTTATTTATCCTGATAGTACAACCCCTAGGTTTATGTCCTATAGGGTATATGGACATCATAGAGGGGGGTCTTTTGCCCGGGACCGTCCACTATGAGCCAGAGTGAGCATTGCTGATTCGTAGAAGCTTTCCAATCTAGTGAACTCGGGGCTGTCAATGTTGTTGACAGGCCGTTCACCTGGATGGCGGCCGTGTAATGCCACCTTTCCTCTGTAGCAGCCACGACTCCTCCTAGCATAATCCGCTGTTTGCTAAGGATGTCAGTTGCCGATCCAGTGGATCACTGCAGATTTTATGTTATCGGTGTTGTCTGTGGTGAGACGACTCCTTTAAAGAGGCTGTCACCAGATTATAAGTGTCCTGTCTCCTACATAATGTGATCAGCGCTCTAATGTAGATAACAGTGGTCCTAGTAATAAAGAGGCTGTCACCAGATAATAAGTGCCCTATCTCCTACATAATCTGATCGGTGCTGTAATGTAGAGAACAGTGGTCCTAGTAATAAGGAGGCTGTCACCAGATTATAAGTGCCCTATCTCCTACATAATCTGATCGGCGCTGTAATGTAGAGAACAGTGGTCCTAGTAATAAAGAGGCTGTCACCAGATAATAAGTGTCCTGTCTCCTACATAATGTGATCGGCGCTGTAATGTAGAGAACAGTGGTCCTAGTAATAAAGAGGCTGTCACCAGATAATAAGTGCCCTGTCACCTACATAATGTGATCGGCGCTGTAATGTAGAGAACAACAATGGTTTTTATTTTGAAAAATTATCATTTTTGACAAAGTTATGAACAATTTTAGATTTATGCTAATTCGTTACTTGATAGACAACTGGGCGTGTTTTTACTTTTTACCAATTGTCGTTGTAAAGAGAAGTGTATGACGCCGACCAATCAGTGACCAATCACCGTCATACACTTCTCATTCTTCCATCCCAGCTTCTTTCACCGCACAATTACACTGTAACAATGGGCTGGAACAATGAGAAGTGTATGACACTGATTGGTCACTGTCATACACTTCTGTTTACAATGCCCAGTTGGTAAAAAGTAAAAACACTCCCAGTTAGTCATTAACCCCTTAATGACCGCCGATACGTCTTTTTACGGCGGTCATTAGTGGGCTTTATTCTAGAGCGCCGCTATTCTACGTCGCTGCTGTAGAATAAAGTAAACAGAGCAGGGAGCCGTGAAATCTCCCTGCTCTCAGCTGCCAGAGGCAGCTGAGGGCTGGGGGCGTCCCTGCTCTGCCGGGTGAGATCGATATTAGTATCGATCTCACCCGTTTAACCCTTCAGATGCGGTGCGCAATAGCGAGCACCGCATCTGAGTGGTTTTGGAGAGAGGGAGGGAGCTCCCTCTCATCTCACTGACACCCGGCGATAAAATCGCCGAGTGTCTGTGTCTTCTATGGCAGCCGGGGGTCTAATAAAGACCCCCAGGTCTGCCTGGAGCGAATGCCTGCTAGATCATGCCGCAGGCATGACCTAGCAGATGCCTGTCCGTTTTAAACGGACAGGCAGTAATACACTGCGATACAAAAGTATTGCAGTGTATTATAATAGCGATCGGAGGATAGTGAAGTCCCCTAGTGGGACTAGTAAAAAAGTTTAATAAAGTTAATAAAAAAAAAAAAAGTGAAACAAAAAAAATGAAAAACCCAGCTTTTCCCCTTACAAAATGCTTTACTATTAAAAAAAACTACAATAAAGCAAAAAAGTTACACATATTTGGTATCGCCGCGTCCGTAACGACCCCGACTATAAAGCTGTTACATTATTTAACCCGCACTGTGAACGCCGTAAAAAATAAAATAAAAAACAATGGAAAAATTGCTGTTTTCTGTTAATCCTGACTTTAAAAAAATGTGATAAAAAGTGATCAAAAAGTCGCATCTACTCTCAAATGGTACCAATAAAAACTGCAAGTCGTTCCGCAAAAAACAAGACATTATACAGCTATGCCGACGCAAAAATAAAAAAGTTACAGCTCTTCGAATGTGACAATGGAAAAATGTAAAAAATGGCTTGGACATTAGGGCCCAGAATGCAAGCAGGGGGAAGGGGTTAAGAAACTAATTAGCTCGTTTTTCAAAATAAAATCCACTGTTATCTACATTACAGCGCTGATCACATTATGTAGGAGACAGGACACTTATAATCTGGTGACAGCCTCTTTATTACTAGGACCACTGTTATCTGCATTACAGCGCCGATCAGATTATGTACAAGATAGGACACTTATAATGTGGTGACAGCCTCTTTATTACTAGGACCACTGTTCTCTATATTACAGCGCCGATCAGATTATGTAGGAGACAGGCCACTTATAATGTGGTGACAGCCTCTTTATTACTAGGACCACTGTTATCTACATTACAGCAGTAATCACATTATGTAGGAGACAGGACACTTATAATCTGGTGACAGCCTCTTTATTACTAGGACCACTGTTCTCTACATTACAGCGCTGATCACATTATGTAGGAGACAGGCCACTTATAATGTGGTGACAGCCTCTTTATTGCTAGGACCACTGTTCTCTACATTACAGCGCTGATCACATTATGTAGGAGATAGGACACTTATAATCTGGTGACAGCCTCTCTATTACTAGGACCACTGTTCTCTACATTATAGCGCCGATCAGATTATGTAGGAGACAGGACACTTATAATCTGGTGACAGCCTCTTTATTACTAGGACCACTCTTCTCTACATTACAGCACTGATCACATTATGTAGGAGACAGGACATTTATAATCTGGTGACAGCCCCTTTATTACTAGGACCACTGTTATCTACATTACAGCGCCGATCAGACTATGTAGGAGACAGGACACTTATAATCTGGTGACAGCCTCTTTATTACTAGGACCACTGTTATCTACATTACAGCGCTGATCACATTATGTAGGAGACAGGGCACTTATAATGTGGTGACAGCCTCTTTATTACTAGGACCACTGTTCTCTACATTACAGCACTGATCACATTATGTAGGAGACAGGGCACTTATAATCTGGTGACAGCCTCTTTATTACTAGGACCACTGTTATGTACATTACAGCGCTGATCACATTATGTAGGAGACTGGACACTTATAATCTGGTGACAGCCTCTTTATTACTAGGACCACTGTTATCTACATTACAGCGCCGATCACATTATGTAGGAGACAGGACACTTATAATCTGGTGACAGCCTGTTTAACTTTGTTACTTATTGGCATTCATTGTTTTCTGCTGTCACTGTGTTTTCGCCTTTAACCACTCTCATTGCGCTCTTCTTGCCTCTTTCCCAGGTAACATCCTCCCCATCTCTGTGTATGACCAGCGTAGTTTCCGTGTGCTCTTCCACTTTGCTCAGGGTGCTCCTGCAGGGAGAATGGATATCCTGGTGGTTGTGATCTCCATGCTGAGTACAGCTCCACTCCCTGTCACCGGAATTAGTTTTCAGGCTGCTGTACCTAAGGTTAGATTAGGGTCGGGGTCTCTTAAATTATTCTGGTCACACCTGCAAACCTTGTCATCTCTAACAATTCTTCTCTCTTATAGACCATGAGGGTAAAGTTGCAGCCGGCGTCTGGCACTGAACTTCCGGCATTCAACCCAATCCTGCCTCCATCTGCTATTACTCAGGTGCTGCTGCTGGCCAATCCCACACAGGTACAATGCTGCCACTGCTCTGCTAAAAGGTAGAGGACAAACCACAATTACCGATCCCTAGGTACAGTCCGGTCATTGTCCGCCTGGCGATGTCACCCCTGTAAGCCCCCCCCCCCCCCCCACCTCGTTATGTATGTCACTTGTTGTAGGACATGACACTTTGAATTTTGCCTTTTTCACACACAGGAAAAGGTTCGCTTACGATACAGACTGACCTACACCCAAGGAGAGCAGAGCTTTGATGAAATGGGAGATGTAGAAGATTTTCCTCCTGCGGAGAAGTGGGGGAATCTGTAGGTGAACTCCGGAAGCAAATGAAGGGGAAAATATTGTGCTGGCACTTGCTGACGGCCAGACACCCGACATGAACTGCACTACCCATCAATCTTACTGACTTGTTTGGCTGCTCCTTAGTGTCCCCTTCCTGCTGTTACACAGACCCCCGGGTGTCATCTCCGTCTTTACTTTCCTGCCATTTCTCTTTTGCCTCTATCTGTGCTGGAACGGTTCTTGTAATGGGGTAAGTCTCCGCTGTCGCCAGGTTTTCATCCTCCCTCTGTCATGTTGTCTCCGTTTAATATACTTTAATTTCTATGATTTTGTGGAATCCTCAGATTCACTTGTTCAGCTTCTTGTTTTCTTCTCCTGAGTGCGAGCGCCACCACTGACTACTGCTGGGTCAATGTATTATTCTAGTCCTATGTAGCTAAACATCCTTGCCATAAACTGTGACCCTAAGATACCGCTATCCAGTCCCTGCCTTCCAGAAAAATGATACTTCAGTCGCTGCTTTATTTTCTAATGACGCTTCTCCACCATGTGGAGTGACGACTCTGGTCTGTGCAGAGCTGCATGTAGCCCAGGACACGGAGGATGGAGCCCAGGACACGGAGGATGGAGCCCAGGACACGAAACCTGGAAGGAAAAGAACTGCAGCCAAAAGTTTCATATGGGAAATTCTACTAACATAGATGGGAAGATCGCCTGGACCCTGCCCCCTATCTGGAGTGACCTGCTGCTGTGAGGGTCCCATAACACTGAGTGGGGTCACTTATTTTTACTATGTAGATGCAGGTGGATTTTGCTTTCACCCACACGTTTCCGCAGCATCCGGTGTTCAGACTCCCTGCTCGCTGTGGTCTTGTGAAATGACACTTGTGGCTTCTGGGCTCTGCTACGTCGTGCTGACCACTTCCCCTCTTCCACTCAGTCACAAGCTGCTCAGTTCCCTTCTAAGATTGATGTGGTTCAGGCTCCAAATTCACGATACATTTGCAGCAGCCGGGCCTCCGGTGTAGTAACTGCTGCAGGGAGTAATATCTGTGCTCACTGACCTGCAGTATGGTGTACCCCAACCGGGCCAGATCCACACCCCAACAAACAAGTGACAGCCCGGCCAGGCCGCCTGATGCTGCGTAGTAACTGCTGAAGTTTTATTCTTCGTGTCTTCTGCAGAATTAGCCCAGTCGTGTAAAGGCCGGTATCCCATGCAGAAGCAGACAGACATCCGGTGCATTACGGTGTGGGCCAGGCCTCGCTACTAGACCCTGCCTACACCGGCTTTATCCCTGCATTTTTACTGGAACAATCTCTGTATATGATGGAGACACATTAACAGCATTCCTCTGTGCTGCTCTCAGGCAGGGGCGGTATCCGTACGATAGGGACGTCACTGGGGTCTCGGGCTGCGGTTCCCCTCTCTTTTACAGATTTTAAAGTCCTTAACAATAAACATTATTATCACTTGTTTCCCAGACAATCATTGCAGGGACTTATTCTGCAGCATATGGAGGCCGCTGCTGGGTAATCCCTCCACTTTGTCCCTCCCTGTTCACCATCACCGGTCTACAGGTGGAGTGGTCTTCAGTGTGAGGAGGAATAAGCGCTTTATATCAGATCTAGCACGATGTCTTCATTGCTGAATGTAATAAAGGAAGCCATTCCAGTGCGGCTTTGCAGTGTTAACTATTTGGTGACCAGATCTATTCAAACGAATGTTTATTAAAAGCATGGACCGCGCTGTCCCTCTCCATCTGTATCTGCCATTGTGGAGTCACCGAGAGCTGCCGGTCTGTGACCGGAGACTGATATTTACAGATATTTGTCACATATTTATTGGCCCAGAAAAATAATTCTCTAGACTCACAGGAAATGGAATAGTGGGGAAAAAAAATGCAAACCGATGTCAGGGGAACACATTGTGCCGGAGAGGGGCGTCCCCCAGACCTGATGGTAATCACTAGTCCAGAGGCTGCGGAGTTGTTTTTTCAGGCTTGATCGGTCTTTGGGGGGTTATAATTCTTAATATTTATTTTCTAGCCGAGGAGCTGCACATCGGAATACAGAGGAGGGTCAATCATGTGCAGTGTCCAGCAGCACCAAATCCCAAATATTGCCGGTGCGCGCCTCGAAGGGACCCTCGCCCCGGATTCCACCTGATCATCTAAAACTTAAAACCACAATGCAGCGTTGATGATAGAGAAGAATGTTCCCATTTTGTCCTCGGCGGCGCACACAGAAGGGTTAACACCCTAGGACAGAAGAAAAATAAACATGAATTAACACTGAAACGCTTCTCCATAAAACGTCCCCAGAGACACCGACCAAACAGGTTTTATTTTCTTCTCTATTCGCGTCAAGAAGTTTTTTGCTCCTGTCCCTCTGGCATCCTCAGAGCGTTTCAGCTCTGCCCTTCCCCCTACTCCTTTTTGGGGCTCCTGAAGATCTGGACATTAGGCAGGGGTCTCCCGTACGGGACTTCGTCAGTGGATTTAGGTGTATTAGCGGCAGTGAGTTTTCCCTGAATTCTGCCAGGTAGCCGCTCTTTATATTGGCGCCAGGTAAGTTTTTGCTCCAGGCCGCCGCTCTGATATGTGGCGTGTTTTCTTCTTTTCTGCAGATATCCAATCGTAGATCAGAATAAGCTGTGTCTGCTGTGTCATCATCTTCTGATGTGCGTCATGGCGGTGCCTCCCGCTGAACGCTCGGGGTCCTGGCAGCAGCTCAAGAGGTTTTTGGATTAATAGAAGCTGTTCAAGAAGTCAAATCTTCTAATAAAGGCGCCAAACGTGTGAAGTTTCCAGATGTTGATCCCCTTCCTCAGCAGATACTTTGAGGGTGAGACCTCTGCACATTCAGGGCCACCTGCTGATTATAATCTCCCTCACACAGATAAGGCGGCCATCATGACTAAAGCAGTGGGAAAAACTGAAGTTGATGAGATTAAAAACGACCTTCCAAAAAGGGAAGCACTTTATTATTTTGGGCCTGTTCACATCAGTGTTCGGGCTCCGTCAGGCCTTTCCGTTGCAGGAACCCATAAACAGAAAGCTTCCGTCTCCATTACCAGTGATTTCAATGGTAACGCTTCCGTTGATCAGTTTCCGTTTGTCTCCATTCGCACCGGATCTGTCACCATTGAAATCAATAATGATGCAAACGGCAACCTCTGGTTTCCACTTATGTCCGACGGGACGGAGCCCTAGTGCAGATTTGGACAAAGCCTGAGCCGCCCTTCCAGAGACCTTCATGGAGGAGACGCTCCAGAGATGAAGTCGGCAGCGGAGTTCATTGCGGACTTTTCTCTTCTAAAGTTCTGACATTTTCTTCTTCAGCTAAAAGGGCCTTTTGGCTTAACCCTTTAAAGACCCAGACATGTTTTAGTTTTTCACTCCCCGCCTTCCAAGAGCCTTTTTTTTATTTTTTTGTGTGTGGGATTATTTTTTGTGGGACAAGCTGTAGTTTTTATTGGTACATACAAATTTTTGATCAATTTTTATTAGCGCTAAGGTGACCAAAAAAACTTCTGGTGTTTTGAAATTATTTTTTTACGCCGTTCACCGTGTGGGTTAAATAATGATATATTGTAATAGTTCAGACTTTTACGGACATGGCGATACCAATTTTGTTTATTTTTTACATTGTCCGTGGGGAGAAATGGAAAAAGGGTTTTAGTTTTAACTTTTTAATTCTTTTTATTTTATTTTACACTCTTGAAAGATTGGGGGACTTGAACCAGTGATCGTTAGATTGCTGGTACAATACACGAAAATACAAATGTATTACAGTATATTGTCATTTTTACAGGCTTCTGCTAAGCCCTGCCAGAGGCAGGACCTGGGGGCCTTCATTAGGGTCCCGGGCCGCCATCACCACCGTCTGCGCCCCTCGATCGTGTCACAGGGGGGGTGATAGGCTGTCGGAGGGGCCATCCCCTTCTAATGGTTTAAATTCCGCGGTCCCTTATTGACCGTGGCATTAAACTACTTTAATGAACAGGAACAGCGCGATTGCTGTTCCTGGCCGTTCCAGCAGCGTTTCAACTGTGATACACAGCTGACACCTGCCTACCTCAACCCCCCCCCCCCCCCGCCATGACGTACAGTTTTGTCATAGGGGCGGGAAAGGGTTAAAGAATGGTCAGGAGACGTCCCATTTTTTAACTTTACCTTTCCAAGTAGGAAGTCTGTTTGGACCCCAGCTGGAGTTTGGAGTGAGACTAAAGCGGTGACGTTCTCTCAAGCCCCCAAGAAGCTCAAGTTTAGGCCTTTTTGGAAGCAATACTGAGCATCTGTAAAAAATAGAAACTTTAGTCCGTAGGACAAGAAGCGACATTTTAAACCCAGAATGGAATCTACTTCAACCTCGTACAGGAAGACGTTTTTTTCCCCTCTGATGGCACCAAAGAAGTCCGTTTGTGATGCCTGTTCCCCCGAAGATTACCTCAGTTCTCTTACATTAGACTTCTGGGTTCAGTCTTTCATGAGGGGTTACTCCCTGGAGCGATCTCAAACTTCTCCGAACGTGTTCTTTGTCAATATAGAAACACCTTGGATTCTAAAACTTATAGACTAATTTATAACCAAGGGTGACTAGAAAGAGCTCCTTGTCAACAAAGGTCCGGCGTTTACTTGTTTTCGCTGCCCCGACAAAAGATGGTCATTGGCACCTTGTCATTGATCTCACATTCCTGAACAGGTTCATGGTCAGAAAAACATTAAAAATTGAGACAATAAGGTCGGGGGTCTCAATTCTCCAAAAAGACGGCTTTCCAGCTACAAATCGACCTCAAGTACACTTATCGTCACATACCTGTTCTGCGTTCTCATCGAAAGTTGCTCAGAGTGGCGGTGCTACGGAGGAATATTGCAGTCCACTATCGATCACTTGACTTTTCGTTCAGTCTCTCCTCAGCACCACAGGTGACTGGCTCCTGAAGGCTCTGCACAAAGAGATGTTAGTCCAACATATCAATCTTGCCATCAGTGTTCTGAGCCACCACGGTTTCATCATCAATTGGCAAAAATCACACCTGGTTCCCTCAAGTTCGCAGATTTCTGGGGTTTATCGACTCGTCATCCATGACTCTGTCATGGTCAACGGAAAGATCCCAATAGATAAGTTTGGAAGTGAAGTCCCTATTCGCTTGTCATTTACTGACGACAATGAGAGTACTGGGTCTGATGACTTACTCATTAAACGCAGTTTCATGGTCCAGGGCCCATATGAGACCACTTCAAAATGAGGTCCTCTAGCAATGGAACAGAAATCCCCGTGACCTGGACAGTCGCTTGTACATATCCCTTTCCACCAAATGGGATCTCATGTAATGGCTACAAAAGGAGAAGATCAGCTCAGGCAGGTCTTTGGCCAGTGTGTCACAGATCAGCCTAACTTCAAATGCTTCTGGAGCAGGTTGAGGAGCCCACGTAGACAATCAGTGGGTTCAGCAGAGATGGTCCAAGAAGTAATCCCTGTTCTTATCCATTCGCAGAGAGTTAAAGCGACCCACCAGTCCCGGGGCCACATTTTAAATAGGATTGTGTATATGGAGTAATATTACCTGGTGCCCTCCAGCTGTGCCCCTCTGCCCTGAATCTGCCAAGTTCTATGCCATTTCCATCATCTCCTGCAAGGGAGAAAAGTGCTAGTTCAACCGAGCCTCCGTTTTTTACTTAAACAAGGATGGTGGAACCAGGTCCCCACAACCTATGAATGAACATCAGCAGATCATGATTTGGCCAGAAAAGTTTCTCCTGGACACAAGAGCAGTTTACATCAGAGGCATACCTTCCAACCATCCTGCTGAATTTAACAGGGGTGTGTAGACTTTTTATATCCACTGTATTTGGTATGGGAGGCACTATGGGAGCATGATACTGTGTGGGCTGAGCATGGGTAGGATTAGAGGCGTGGCTTAAGAAAAAAAAAAAGGTTTTCCCTCTTTGCATACATCCAAACTTTCAAGTATCACAGAGGGTCTGTGAATGTAGAAGCGGACTGACTTCTGAGAAATCCCTCTTCGTCCGGATCTGCTGACCTAGAAGGGGCCATAAAAGCTTCCATAGGTCTTCCATATGGAAAAACGTCTCATGCCCAGAGAACCCCTCCACGACCGCATAGCCAAGCGCTTCAGTTTCTGGTGCTCGGAGGTTCACGTGTTCTTTCACATTCTCTTCCAGATATCCTCAAATTTTATTAAGAGGTTTTCTCTAAAGGCTTTAGAATCAACACCCTTCAAGTCCATTTTTCCACTACCAATTCCCTATATGAAGGAAAATTTTCAAATCAACCTTTAGTAAGAAAATTTTACAAGGCCATCAGAAATGTAAGTCCTCCTATTAAAGTAGTCTGTGCCAGATCTTGGGATCTCACCTCAGTATTAGTAGCTTTGGTCCAGTCTCAATTCAAACTTTTTATGACGTCTTTAAGGTTTCTATCTTGGAAAAGGTGATTTCTGGTGGAGCTCTCTGCAGCTAAACGAATGGGAGAGATTCAGGCTATAGTTGACCAAAGAAACCTACCTGAGAGTAAATCAATTTGTAGGTATACGATACGAAAAAGAGATTCCCAATGACCGGCGCTGATCCTCACAGAAGGAAAAGTAGAGGAGCTCCGACAAGGTCCTTCTATCCGGAGCCGATAGGTTTCAAAGAAATCCTGGACTGTTAAAGAGTTAATCCTTTATACTGTTATTGCGTTTTTTTGTCAAGTAAAATACATTGAATGCTACGCGTTTCAAGACCGGACCGGTCTCTTCATCAGGCTGGAGAAATTACCACAATGATGGTAAAACTGCCTTGACAGCAGCTATATGGGCCGTTGTGGATCCACAAAGAGGCTCTGGGTCAGAGTTCATACATTCAAGGATGAACATAAAACAAACATTTTATATATAAAAGCACAAAAAATATATATATTAGTTTGGAACATTATCCTTAGTGGTGTTAGCAGTTATCAAATGTTTGGTATAAACGATCAAAGAATCCGGAATTAAAACGGACTTAAACATATGAATCGGTGTGGATCCCTTTTAAAATTCCAGAGAGGTGGCTGAACGGAAAGCAAAAGCGTTAGCGTGTGAAAACCGTTCAATGTGAACTACATTTATAATGCGGTGGTCAAAAAGTGAATTAAAACCAGATAAAAAGATGTGCATGTGATGGGTGTTGGGAGAGTGGTGTCTCTTGTGCATTAGGTCGGATAACTAAGTATCTCGGAGAGAACGTCATTTCAGCGGCATATACACACCAGGAGATTCATTGAGGCTATTTATCCGGTACCTTTTAGTGGACTTGCAATTGTGCTCTGTGTACTTTCTACGAAAGGCAGGATAGTATCCTAGTTATGCATTAGAGGGGGGAGGGGGAAATAGACATGATATCGTGACCATATAGCGGTCCTAAATGGAACTGTCTATCTAAAGTGGTTATCCCCGTGGAGCGTAAATCAAGACACTCCTGTTCTTCGTACGGGCTCTGAGCTCTTGCCTAAAGTTCCTTCCAGTGAAAATCTTAGCCAGGAAATTGTGGTACCCATTTTTTATTCTAACCCTAAAGGAAAAACGCTGAGAAAATTACACCTTCTAGATGTCAGAAGATCAGTTTTAATCTACTGAGAAATTAAACTCTTTGCTGCATACTCACACGTTTGGTCATTGTCTCTAGGGGTTTTATGGAGCTACCACCCCGTTAATTAATGGTTAATGTGTATTTTTCTTCTGTCCTACGAGGATTGCAACGTTTGTTAGCCCTCTTGTGTGCGCGGCCTTAGGACTCATGGAAAGGAATATCTTCTGTAAGTAAAATTGAACTTCAGTCACTCATGCAACTTTTTTTTCTTAAAAGCTAAATTTTATTAAGACCTCCAAAAAGCAAAGGTACACAAAATACACAATTGTGATGTACGAGAGGTGTTGCAGAGGTACCGAACGGCAGAAATCAGGAAAAACAATGGGCAGGACATAGTCATGATGTGACGTAAAACAGAACGGACATGCGTCTTTTCAAAGAAGCGGATGAATGGAATCAAGAGCCGAGCGCAGTCCATAACAAACACCCAGACGGAGGCCCGAGCAGACCAAACGACACAGAGAGGGACCCAGTCACATGAGCCATTTCTGAATTAGAAGAGAAGACCACTGAGGGATAAAGATTAGTGTGTTGGCTATCCAGGAATGCCATATCTTGGAGAATTTGTCCAGCATCCTCTGGTCTTATAAGTAACTTTAAAAAGGTGGATATTAGAGTTAACCATAGAGATCCGCGCTTATCGCGTAAGAACTTTGGGATTCTTCTAGTGCGTGAGAATAATCTTTTTAGCATAAAGTAAAAGCAGCATCATAAGTGACCCGGCAGCTATGGAGTGTATAAGTTCCTCAACCCAAGAGCAGTAAACAAACTTTGGGGTCCAGTACTGTCGGGAGGCCTATCTTAAGTTCAGTATATTCCACAACGTCTGTCCAGAAGCCAATGATGACTGGACAGCCCCAAAACATATGTAAAGAGGAGCCATCTGCTTCAAAGCAACGAGGGCAAGTTCTAGAGACGGATCTCTCCCCCCCCCCCCCCCCCCCTTCTAAGCGATTTAACAGGAGTTTAATGGATTTGATGAAAAAAGGTCACCTGAATAAGACAGTCGCTGGCTGATATGAGGGGGCCAGTCAAGGAGGCTAATAGCTCATCATGCTCGTCGGCAGATAGAGGGGATGGTTTGGGACTGTATTAAGTTTGGTAGTGGAAACACTTAATAGCTGCTTATAAAATAGAGACAGGGGTTTGACCAATGTGTCCCGCATTGCCCAATCCTCCAAAGGGGAGCTACATAGTGTCACATTATAATTGGCAAATTGCGACCAGAGGGCATGTCTCAGTTGAAAGTACCCAAATCTCATGTCGGGAGGAACCTGGTGTTTTAGAGTTAATCTGTGTAAAGGCGGCCACCTTGTTCTCCACAACAACATCTCCAGAAGTCCAAATCCACCCACCAGGGTCAGGAAACATGTATATGTGGCAGTAGTGGATTGTACCACAACTGTAGCAGACGAACAAGTCCCCTCCACATTGCGGAATAACCTCAAGGACCTCTGCCATACCTTCAGAGTAGTTTGGAGTGGAGAGGAAATGTCCTGGTGGGGGAGCAAATCTATAAAGAGTTGACTAGGGCCTTATAAGAGCCCAGGAGCACAGCTTCAAGAACTGTAGAAGGGTTTGTGTGGGTAAACCACCACCAAACAAATACCAGCTGGCCTGCTAGAAAATACAGGTAGAGATTCGGGAGGGCTAAACCGCTTTTCTCAACAGTTGTAAAGTACTGAGCGCACGCCGAGGAGGCCCCCGCCCAAATAAAGGATTTAATATCCCTATCCAAACTGGACTACGATGGGAGAGGCAACATATGAAACACAAAAGATTTTATTTTAAAAAGGTTAATGCGACCTGTCGCTGGAAGACAAAAGGGTTTCAAAATTTCAAAATCAGTTTTGAGGCTTTTCAGCAAAGGAGATAAAGTATCAGGTACAAAACTATGCACATCACTACGAATGACCACTACTAGGTATGTAATTCTATCTGCCCATCGTAAAGGATGGGGAACTCCCGAAGCCTTGGCAGCACTATCGAACGTTCAAACCAGGGCCTTGGACTAGTTGACACGGAGCCGGAGTAGGTGGTAAATAAGTTAAGTAAAGTCAGTACCACTTGCAAGGAGGGTCCAGTGTCCTTGAGGTACAGGAGTCGGAAACCTTTTACACCAGGAGAGTGACGTATGGAAATAGCTAATGGTTCTCAGGGGAGAGGGGACAATTGGTGCGGACACTGGCAATGCGTTGGGAATACAGAAGCCGTGTCCATTGAATAAACTTAGGGCCAAAGCCAAATCTACACAACACAGACCAGAGACATGGCCATTCCATGGAATCAAAGACTTTTTCCAAATCTAATGAGATCCCCGGAATTTGTGTGAGCGGATGATAAACTAGTAAATAATCTGCGGACGTTGATATCCGTCGCCTTACCTGACAGAAAGCCCAACTGGCCAGGATGGATAATATGGGAAATCATTGACCAGAATTTTGATGCTGCAATTGAGAAGCAGCACGAGTTGACAGGACCCACATTCTTTAGGATTCTTTAACCCCTTAAAGACCAGGCCAATTTGAGTTTTTTCATTTTAGTTTTTTCCTCCCCACCTTCCAAAAGTCATAACTTTTCGATTTCTTCGTCGACTTAGCCGTATGAGGGCTTGTTTTCTGCGGGACAAGTTGTAGTTTTTCATGGCATCATTTATTGCACCGCATAATGTACTGGGAATCTGAAAAATAATTATTTGTGGGGTGAAATGGGCAAAAAACAGCGATTAGGCCATCAGGCTGTAAAAACGACATTCACCTTATTCTACAGGTTGATACGATGACGGCGAAACCAAATTTATATGTTTTGTTTTATGTTTTACCACTTAAAAAAAATCAAACTATTTCCTAAAAAAAAAAAATCTTTTGTGTCGCCAAATTCTGAGAGCCAGAACTTCATTTTTACGAGCTGTAGTTTTCCCCGATCCCATTTTGGGGTACATGCGACTTCTTGATCACTTTATATTCCTTTTTTTTTTGGAGAGCTAATGTGACCGAAAAACAGCAATTTGCAGGTTTTATATTTTTACGTCGTTCACTGAGCAGGTTAAATAACGCCATATTGTGGTAGTTCGGACTTTTACGGAAGTGGCGATACCAAATATGTATATTTTTATTTTTACACTTTGCCTAAATAAATCCACTTTTTATGGGAAAAAATGGTTTTATTTTATTTTTTACTATTCACCTCTTTTTAATATTTTTTTTATAATGTGACAGTAGAGCAGGTGCAGGGGCCGCCGTATATAATGTGGTGACAGTAGTGCAGGTACAGGGGCCGCTGTACATAGTGTGGTGACGGTAGAGCAGGTACAGGGGCCGCCGTATATAGTGTGGTGACGGTAGAGCAGGTACAGGGGCCGCTGTATATAGTGTGGTGACGGTAGAGCAGGTACAGGGGCCGCCGTATATAGTGTGGTGATGGTAGAGCAGGGGCCGCCGTATATAATGTGGTGACAGTAGTGCAGGTACAGGGGCCGCTGTATATAGTGTGGTGACAGTAGTGCAGGTACAGGGGCCGCCGTATATAATGTGGTGACGGTAGAGCAGGTACAGGGGCCGCCGTATATAGTGTGGTGACAGTAGTGCAGGTACAGGGGCCGCTGTATATAGTGTGGTGACGGTAGAGCAGGTGCAGGGGCCGCTGTATATAGTGTGGTGACAGTAGTGCAGGTACAGGGGCCGCTGTATATAGTGTGGTGACGGTAGAGCAGGTGCAGGGGCCGCTGTATATAATGTGGTGACGGTAGAGCAGGTACAGGGGCCGCCGTATATAGTGTGGTGACGGTAGAGCAGGTGCAGGGGCCGCCGTATATAATGTGGTGACAGTAGTGCAGGTACAGGGGCCGCTGTATATAGTGTGGTGACGGTAGAGCAGGTGCAGGGGCCGCCGTATATAATGTGGTGACAGTAGTGCAGGTACAGGGGCCGCTGTATATAGTGTGGGGACGGTAGAGCAGGTGCAGGGGCCGCCGTATATAGTGTGACGGTACAGCAGGTGCAGGGGCCGCTGTATATAATGTGACGGTAGAGCAGGTACAGGGGCCGCCGTATATAGTGTGGTGACGGTAGAGCAGGTGCAGGGGCCGCCGTATATAATGTGGTGACAGTAGTGCAGGTACAGGGGCTGCTGTATATAGTGTGGTGACGGTAGAGCAGGGGCCGCCGTATATAATGTGGTGACGGTAGAGCAGGTACAGGGGCCGCCGTATATAATGTGACAGTAGTGCAGGTACAGGGGCCGCTGTATATAGTGTGGTGACGGTAGAGCAGGTACAGGGGCCGCCGTATATAGTGTGGTGACAGTAGTGCAGGTACAGGGGCCGCCGTATATAGTGTGGTGACGGTAGAGCAGGGGCCGCCGTATATAATGTGGTGACAGTAGTGCAGGTACAGGGGCCGCTGTATATAGTGTGGTGACAGTAGTGCAGGTACAGGGGCCGCTGTATATAGTGTGGTGACGGTAGAGCAGGTGCAGGGGCCGCTGTATATAATGTGGTGACGGTAGAGCAGGTACAGGGGCCGCCGTATATAGTGTGGTGACGGTAGAGCAGGTGCAGGGGCCGCCGTATATAATGTGGTGACAGTAGTGCAGGTACAGGGGCCGCTGTATATAGTGTGGGGACGGTAGAGCAGGTGCAGGGGCCGCCGTATATAGTGTGACGGTACAGCAGGTGCAGGGGCCGCTGTATATAATGTGGTGACGGTAGAGCAGGTACAGGGGCCGCCGTATATAGTGTGGTGACGGTAGAGCAGGGGCCGCCGTATATAATGTGGTGACAGTAGTGCAGGTACAGGGGCTGCTGTATATAGTGTGGTGACGGTAGAGCAGGGGCCGCCGTATATAATGTGGTGACGGTAGAGCAGGTACAGGGGCCGCCGTATATAATGTGACAGTAGTGCAGGTACAGGGGCTGCTGTATATAGTGTGGTGACGGTAGAGCAGGTACAGGGGCCGCTGTATATAGTGTGGTGACGGTAGAGCAGGGGCCGCCGTATATAGTGTGGTGACGGTAGAGCAGGGGCCGCCGTATATAGTGTGGTGACGGTAGAGCAGGTACTGGGGCCGCCGTATATAGTGTGGTGACGGTAGAGCAGGTGCAGGGGCCGCCGTATATAATGTGGTGACAGTAGTGCAGGTACAGGGGCCGCCGTATATAGTTGTGGTGACGGTAGTGTAGGTACAGGGGCCGCCGTATATAATGTGGTGACGGTAGAGCAGGTACAGGGGCCGCCGTATATAGTGTGGTGACGGTAGAGCAGGTGCAGGGGCCGCCGTATATAATGTGGTGACGGTAGAGCAGGTGCAGGGGCCGCCGTATATAGTGTGGTGCAGGGGCCGCTGTATATAATGTGACGGTAGAGCAGGTACAGGGGCCGCCGTATATAGTGTGGTGACGGTAGAGCAGGTACAGGGGCTGCTGTATATAGTGTGGTGACGGTAGAGCAGGTACAGGGGCCGCCGTATATAGTGTGGTGACGGTAGAGCAGGTGCAGGGGCCGCCGTATATAATGTGACAGTAGTGCAGGTACAGGGGCTGCCGTATATAGTTGTGACGGTAGAGCAGGTGCAGGGGCCGCCGTATATAATGTGGTGACGGTAGAGCAGGTGCAGGGGCCGCTGTATATAATGTGGTGACGGTAGAGCAGGTACAGGGGCCGCCGTATATAGTGTGGTGACGGTGGTGCAGGGGCCGCCGTATATAGTGTGGTGACGGTGGTGCAGGGGCCGCCGTATATAGTGTGGTGACGGTAGTACAGGTACAGGAGCCGCCGTATATAGTGTGGTGACGGTAGAGCAAGTGCAGGGGCCGCCGTATATAGTGTGGTGACGGTAGAGCAGGTACAGGGGCCGCCGTATATAGTGTGGTGACGGTAGAGCAGGGGCCGCTGTATATAATGTGACAGTAGAGCAGGGGCCGCCGTATATAGTGTGGTGACGGTAGAGCAGGTACAGGGGCCGCCGTATATAGTGTGGTGACGGTAGTGCAGGTACAGGGGCCGCCGTATATAGTGTGGTGACGGTAGTGCAGGTACAGGGGCAGCCGTATATAGTGTGGTGACGGTAGAGCAGGTACAGGGGCCGCCGTATATAATGTGACGGTAGAGCAGGTACAGGGGCCGCCGTATATAGTGTGGTGACGGTAGAGCAGGGGCCGCCGTATATAGTGTGGTGACGGTAGCGCAGGTACAGGGACCGCTGTATATAATGTGGTGACGGTAGAGCAGGTACAGGGGCCGCCGTATATAGTGTGGTGACGGTAGCGCAGGTACAGGGACCGCTGTATATAATGTGGTGACGGTAGAGCAGGGGCCGCCATATATAGTGTGGTGACGGTAGAGCAGGGGCCGCTGTATATAATGTGACGGTAGAGCAGGGGCCGCCGTATATAGTGTGGTGACAGTAGTGCAGGTACAGGGGCCGCCGTATATAGTGTGGTGACGGTAGAGCAGGTGCAGGGGCCGCCGTATATAGTGTGGTGACGGTAGAGCAGGTACAGGGGCCGCTGTATATAATGTGACGGTAGAGCAGGTACAGGGGCCGCCGTATATAGTGTGGTGACGGTAGAGCAGGTACAGGGGCCGCCGTATATAATGTGACGGTAGAGTAGGTACAGGGGCCGCCGTATATAGTGTGGTGACGGTAGAGCAGGTACAGGGGCCGCCGTATATAATGTGACGGTAGAGCAGGTACAGGGGCCGCCGTATATAGTGTGGTGACGGTAGTGCAGGTAGAGGGGCCGCCGTATATAATGTGGTAACGGTAGAGCAGGTGCAGGGGCCGCCGTATATAGTGTGGTGACGGTAGAGCAGGTGCAGGGGCCGCCGTATATAGTGTGGGGGCAGTGGAGCGGCTGTATATAGATGTATATATTGTATACAGGTACAGGGGCTGCTGTCAGGGGCGTAACTAGGAAAGACTGGGCCCCATAGCAAACTTTTGACTGGGGCCACCCCTCCCCTGGGTGTCACACAACCCCCCCCCCCTTGTAGATAGTGCCTTTTTTTACAGCCCCCCCCCCCCCTGTAGATAACGCCACACAGTCCGCCCTGTAGAGAGGGGGACTGTGTGGCGTTATCTACAGAGGGGGACTGTGTGGCGTTATCTACAGGGGGGGACTGTGTGGCGTTATCTACAGGGGGGGACTGTGTGGCGTTATCTACAGGGGGGGACTGTGTGGCGTTATCTACAGGGGGGACTGTGTGGCGTTATCTACAGGGGGGACTGTGGCGTTATCTACAGGGGGGGACTGTGTGGCGTTATCTACAGGGGGGACTGTGTGGCGTTATCTACAGAGGGGGACTGTGTGGCGTTATCTACAGGGGGGGACTGTGTGGCGTTATCTACAGAGGGGGACTGTGTGGCGTTATCTACAGAGGGGGACTGTGTGGCGTTCCCTGCAGGGGGGGGGGCGCTGTATGACGTTCTCTACAGGGGGGCTGTGTGGCGTTCTCTGCAGGGGGGCTGTCCCCCTCTGTAGATAACGTCACACAGTCCCCCCCTGTAGAGAACGCCATACAGCCCCCTCTGCAGAGAACGCCATACAGCCCCCCCCTGCAGAGAACGCCATACAGCGCCCCCCCCTGCAGAGAACGCCATACAGCCCCCCCCCTTGCAGGGAACGCCATACAGCGCCCCCCCTTGCAGGGAACGCCATACAGCGCCCCCCCCCCCTTGCAGGGAACGCCATACAGCGCCCCCCCCTGCAGAGAACGCCATACAGCCCCCCCCTTGCAGGGAACGCCATACAGCGCCCGCCCTTGCAGGGAACGCCATACAGCGCCCCCCCCTTGCAGGGAACGCCATACAGCGCCCCCCCTTGCAGGGAATGCCATACAGCGCCCCCCCCCCCTGCAGGGAACGCCATACAGCGCCCCCCCTGCAGGGAACGCCATACAGCGCCCCTCCCCCTCAAAAAAATGTGACCTACAGTGTGTGCTACAAATAACATGCATCCCCTATCCACAGGACAGGGGATACATGTGTGATCGCTGGCATTGATAGCGAGAATGGAGGACTGAAAGTCCCCCGAAGTTCTCCATGACAAACCTCTGACTTCCGGCGTCTGCGCAGCTCTGTAGAAATGAAAGGCGCGCTGGTCACACATGCGCACAAGCGGGACCGGCGCTCCATTCATTTCTACGGAGCTGCCGACACAGACCCCGGAAGTCCGAGGTTTGTGATGGAGAACTTCAGGGGACTTTCAGTCCCCCATTCTCCCTATCGCTGCCAGCGATCACACATGTATCCCCTGTCCTGTGGAGATACTGTGGAGAGGGGGGGGATACATGTCTTATGTTTAATGGCAGAGCGGGGAGATACCTCCCTGCTCTGCCGTAGTGTTTAGTGGCGTCCCGCTGTCACAGCCATAGCGGCTGCTAGCGGAGCCTCCGACCATGGTGGGGGCCGTGCCGGCGGGTGACACGGGCCCCCTCATGCCGCGGGCCCCATAGCTACGGCTGCTACGGCGGTAGTTACGCCACTGGTTGCTGTATATAGTGTGGTGGCAGTGGAGCGGCTGTATATAGATGTATATATTGTATACAGGTACAGGGGTTGCTGTATATAGTGTGGGGGCAGTGGAGCGGCTGTCTATATACAGCAGTACCTGTATACAATATATACATCTATATACAGCCGCTCCACTGCCCCCACACTATATACAGCAGCCCCTGTACCTGTATACAATATATACATCTATATACAGCCGCTCCACTGCCCCCACACTATATACAGCAGCCCCTGTACCTGTATACAATATATACATCTATATACAGCCGCTCCACTGCCCCCACACTATATACAGCAGCCCCTGTACCTGTATACAATATAGTGTGGGGGCAGTGGAGTGGCTGTATATAGATGTATATATTGTATACGGGTACAAGGGCTGCTGTATATATAGTGTGGGGGCAGTGGAGCGGCTGTATATAGATGTATATATTGTATACAGGTATATAGTGTGGTGGCAGTGGAGCGTCTGTATATAGATGTATATATTCTATACAGGTACAAGGGTTGCTGTATATAGTGTGGGGGCAGTGGAGCGGCTGTATATAGATGTATATATTGTATACAGGTATATAGTGTGGGGGCAGTGGAGCGGCTGTATATAGATGTATATATTGTATACGGGTACAGAGGCTGCTGTATATAGTGTGGGGGCAGTGGAGCGGCTGTATATAGATGTATATATTCTATACAGGTACAAGGGTTGCTGTATATAGTGTGGGGGCAGTGGAGCGGCTGTATATAGATGTATATATTGTATACAGGTATATAGTGTGGGGGCAGTGGAGCGGCTGTATATAGATGTATATATTGTATACAGGTACAGGGGCTGCTGTATATAGTGTGGGGGCAGTGGAGCGGCTGTATATAGATGTATATATTGTATATAGTGTGGGGGCAGTGGAGCGGCTGTATATAGATGTATATATTGTATACAGGTATATAGTGTGGGGGCAGTGGAGCGGCTGTATATAGATGTATATATTGTATACAGGTACAAGGGCTGCTGTATATAGTGTGGGGGCAGTGGAGCGGCTGTATATAAATGTATATATTGTATACAGGTACAGGGGCGGCTGTATATAGTGTGGGGGCAGTGGAGCGGCTGTATATATTGTATACAGGTACAGGGGCGGCTGTATATAGTGTGGGGGCAGTGGAGCGGCTGTATATAGATGTATATATTGTATACAGGTACAGGGGCTGCTGTATATAGTGTGGGGGCAGTGGAGCGGCTGTATATAGATGTATATATTGTATACAGGTACAAGGGTTGCTGTATATAGTGTGGGGGCAGTGGAGCGGCTGTATATAAATGTATATATTGTATACAGGTACAAGGGCTGCTGTATATAGTGTGGGGGCAGTGGAGCGGCTGTATATAGATGTATATATTGTATACAGGTACAGGGGTTGCTGTATATAGTGTGGGTGGCAGTGGAGCGGCTGTATATAGATGTATATATTGTATACGGGTACAGGGGCTGCTGTATATAGTGTGGGGGGCAGTGGAGCGGCTGTATATTGTATACAGGTACAGGGGCTGCTGTATATAGTGTGTGGCAGTGGAGCGGCTGTATATAGATGTATATATTGTATACGGGTACAGGGGCCCCTGTATATAGTGTGGGGGCAGTGGAGCGGCTGTATATAGATGTATATATTGTATACGGGTACAGGGGCTGCTGTATATAGTGTGGGGGCAGTGGAGCAGCTGTATATAGATGTATATATTGTATACGGGTACAGGGGCTGCTGTATATAGTGTGGGGGCAGTGGAGCAGCTGTATATAGATGTATATATTGTATACGGGTACAGGGGCCCCTGTATATAGTGTGGGGGCAGTGGAGCGGCTGTATATAGATGTATATATTGTATACGGGTACAGGGGCCCCTGTATATAGTGTGGGGGCAGTGGAGCGGCTGTATATAGATGTATATATTGTATACGGGTACAGGGGCTGCTGTATATAGTGTGGGGGCAGTGGAGCAGCTGTATATAGATGTATATATTGTATACGGGTACAGGGGCTGCTGTATATAGTGTGGGGGCAGTGGAGCAGCTGTATATAGATGTATATATTGTATACGGGTACAGGGGCCCCTGTATATAGTGTGGGGGCAGTGGAGCGGCTGTATATAGATGTATATATTGTATACGGGTACAGGGGCTGCTGTATATAGTGTGGGGGCAGTGGAGCAGCTGTATATAGATGTATATATTGTATACAGGTACAGGGGCTGCTGTATATAGTGTGGGGGCAGTGGAGCGGCTGTATATAGATGTATATATTGTATACGGGTACAGGGGCCCCTGTATATAGTGTGGGGGCAGTGGAGCGGCTGTATATAGATGTATATATTGTATACGGGTACAGGGGCTGCTGTATATAGTGTGGGGGCAGTGGAGCAGCTGTATATAGATGTATGTATTGTATACGGGTACAGGGGCCCCTGTATATAGTGTGGGGGCAGTGGAGCGGCTGTATATAGATGTATATATTGTATACGGGTACAGGGGCTGCTGTATATAGTGTGGGGGCAGTGGAGCGGCTGTATATAGATGTATATATTGTATACAGGTACAGGGGTTGCTGTATATAGTGTGGGGGCAGTGGAGCGTCTGTATATAGATGTATATATTGTATACAGGTACAGGGGCTGCTGTATATAGTGGGGGGCAGTGGAGCGCCTGTATATAGATGTATATAATGTATACAGGCATATAGTGTGGGGGCAGTGGAGCGTCTGTATATAGATGTATATATTGTATACAGGTACAGGGGCTGCTGTATATAGTGTGGGTGGCAGTGGAGCGGCTGTATATAGATGTATATATTGTATACGGGTACAGGGGCTGCTGTATATAGTGTGGTGGCAGTGGAGCGTCTGTATATAGATGTATATATTGTATAGAGGTACAGGGGCTGCTGTATATAGTGTGGGCGCAGTGGAGCGGCTGTATATAGATGTATATATTGTATACAGGTACAGGGGCTGCTGTATATAGTGTGGTGGCAGTGGAGCGGCTGTATATATTGTATACAGGTACAGGGGCTGCTGTATATAGTTTGGGGGCAGTGGAGTGGCTGTATATAGATGTATGTATTGTATACAGGTACAGGGGCTGCTGTATATAGTGTGGGGGCAGTGGAGCGGCTGTATATAGATGTATGTATTGTATACAGGTACAGGGGCTGCTGTATATAGTGTGGGGGCAGTGGAGCGGCTGTATATAGATGTATATATTGTATACAGGTACAGGGGCTGCTGTATATAGTGTGGTGGCAGTGGAGCGGCTGTATATAGATGTATATAGGTACAGGGGCTGCTGTATATAGTGTGGTGGCAGTGGAGCGGCTGTATATAGATGTATATATTGTGTACAGGTACAGGGGCTGCTGTATATAGTGCGGGGGCAGTGGAGCGGCTGTATATAGATGTTTGTATTGTATACAGGTATATAGTGTGGGGGCAGTGGAGCGGCTGTATATAGATGTATATATTGTATACAGGTACAGGGGCTACTGTATATAGTGTGGGGGCAATGGAGCGGCTGTATATAGATGTATGTATTGTATACAGGTACAGGGGCTGCTGTATATAGTGCGGGGGCAGTGGAGCGGCTGTATATAGATGTATATATTGTATACAGGTACAGGGGCTGCTGTATATAGTGTGGTGGCAGTGGAGCGGCTGTATATAGATGTATATATTGTATACAGGTATATAGTGTGGGGGCAGTGGAGCGGCTGTATATAGATGTATATATTGTATACAGGTATATAGTGTGGGGGCAGTGGAGCGGCTGTATATATTGTATACAGGTACAGGGGCTGCTGTATATAGTGTGGGGGCAATGGAGCGGCTGTATATAGTGTGGCAGTGGAGCGGCTGTATATAGATGTATGTATTGTATACAGGTACAGGGGCTGCTGTATATAGTGCGGGGGCAGTGGAGCGGCTGTATATAGATGTATATATTGTATACAGGTACAGGGGCTGCTGTATATAGTGTGGTGGCAGTGGAGCAGGTACAGGGGCGGCTGTATATAGTGTGGGTGGCAGTGGAGCGTCTGTATATAGATGTATATATTGTATACAGGTACAGGGGCTGCTGTATATAGTGCGGGGGCAGTGGAGCGGCTGTATATAGATGTATATATTGTATACAGGTACAGGGGCTGCTGTATATAGTGTGGTGGCAGTGGAGCGGCTGTATATAGATGTATATAGGTACAGGGGCTGCTGTATATAGTGCGGGGGCAGTGGAGCGGCTGTATATAGATGTATATAGGTACAGGGGCTGCTGTATATAGTGCGGGGGCAGTGGAGCGGCTGTATATAGATGTTTGTATTGTATACAGGTATATAGTGTGGGGGCAGTGGAGCGGCTGTATATATTGTATACAGGTACGGGGCTGCTGTATATAGTGTGGGGGCAATGGAGCGGCTGTATATAGTGTGGGGGCAGTGGAGCGGCTCTATATAGATGTATGTATTGTATACAGGTACAGGGGCTGCTGTATATAGTGTGGGGGCAGTGGAGCGGCTGTATATAGATGTATATATTGTATACAGGTACAGGGGCTGCTGTATATAGTGTGGTGGCAGTGGAGCGGCTGTATATAGATGTATATAGGTACAGGGGCTGCTGAATATAGTGTGGGGGCAGTGGAGCGGCTGTATATAGATGTATGTATTGTATACAGGTACAGGGGCTGCTGTATATAGTGCGGGGGCAGTGGAGCGGCTGTATATAGATGTATATATTGTATACAGGTACAGGGGCTGCTGTATATAGTGTGGTGGCAGTGGAGCGTCTGTATATAGATGTATATATTGTATACAGGTACAGGGGCTGCTGTATATAGTGCGGGGGCAGTGGAGCGGCTGTATATAGATGTATATATTGTATACAGGTACAGGGGCTGCTGTATATAGTGTGGTGGCAGTGGAGCGGCTGTATATAGATGTATATAGGTACAGGGGCTGCTGTATATAGTGCGGGGGCAGTGGAGCGGCTGTATATAGATGTTTGTATTGTATACAGGTATATAGTGTGGGGGCAGTGGAGCGGCTGTATATATTGTATACAGGTACAGGGGCTGCTGTATATAGTGTGGGGGCAGTGGAGCGGCTCTATATAGATGTATGTATTGTATACAGGTACAGGGGCTGCTGTATATAGTGTGGGGGCAGTGGAGCGGCTGTATATAGATGTATATATTGTATACAGGTACAGGGGCTGCTGTATATAGTGTGGTGGCAGTGGAGCGGCTGTATATAGATGTATATAGGTACAGGGGCTGCTGTATATAGTGTGGGGGCAGTGGAGCGGCTGTATATAGATGTATGTATTGTATACAGGCATATAGTGTGGTAGCAGTGGAGCGGCTGTATATAGATGTATATATTGTATACAGGTACAGGGATTGCTGTATATAGTTTGGCAGTGGAGCGGCTGTATATAGATGTATATATTGTATACAGGTACAGGGGTTGCTGTATATAGTGTGGTGGCAGTGGAGCGGCTGTATATAGATGTATATATTGTATACAGGTACAGGGGTTGCTGTATATAGTATGGTGGCAGTAGAGCAGGTACAGGGGCCGCTGTATATAGTGTGGGGGCAGTGGAGCGGCTGTATATAGATGTATATATTGTATACAGGTATATAGTGTGGGGGCAGTGGAGCGGCTGTATATATTGTATACAGGTATATAGTGTGGGGGCAGTGGAGCGGCTGTATATATTGTATACAGGTACAGGGGCTGCTGTATATAGTGTGGGGGCAATGGAGCGGCTGTATATAGTGTGGTGGCAGTGGAGCGGCTGTATATAGATGTATATATTGTATACAGGTATATAGTGTGGGGGCAGTGGAGCGGCTGTATATAGATGTATATATTGTATACAGGTACAGGGGCTGCTGTATATAGTGTGGGGGCAGTGGAGCGGCTGTATATAGATGTATATATTGTGTACAGGGGCTGCTGTATATAGTGTGGGGGCAATGGAGCGGCTGTATATAGATGTATATATTGTATATAGTGTGGGGGCAGTGGAGCGGCTGTATATAGATGTATATATTGTATACGGGTACAGGGGCTGCTGTATATAGTGTGGGGACAGTGGAGCGGCTGTATATAGATGAATGTATTGTATACAGGTACAGGGGCTGCTGTATATAGTGTGGGGGCAGTGGAGCGGCTGTATATAGATGTATGTATTGTATACAGGTACAGGGGCTGCTGTATATAGTGTGGGGGCAGTGGAGCGGCTGTATATAGATGTATGTATTGTATACAGGTACAGGGGCTGCTGTATATAGTGTGGGGGCAGTGGAGCGGCTGTATATAGATGTATGTATTGTATACAGGTACAGGGGCTGCTGTATATAGTGTGGGGGCAGTGGAGCGGCTGTATATAGATGTATGTATTGTATACAGGTACAGGGGCTGCTGTATATAGTGTGGGTGCAGTGGAGCGGCTGTATATAGATGTATGTATTGTATACAGGGGCCGCTGTATATAGTGTGGGGGCAGTGGAGCGGCTGTATATAGATGTATGTATTGTATACAGGTACAGGGGCTGCTGTATATAGTGTGGGGGCAGTGGAGCGGCTGTATATAGATGTATGTATTGTATACAGGTACAGGGGCTGCTGTATATAGTGTGGGTGCAGTGGAGCGGCTGTATATAGATGTATGTATTGTATACAGGGGCCGCTGTATATAGTGTGGGGGCAGTGGAGCGGCTGTATATAGCTGTATGTATTGTATACAGGTACAGGGGCTGCTGTATATAGTGTGGTGGCAGTGGAGCAGGTACAGGGGCGGCTGTATATAGTGTGGGGGCAGTGGAGCGGCTGTATATAGTTGGGGGCAGTGGAGCCTCTGTATATAGATGTATATATTGTATACAGGTATATAGTGTGGGTGGCAGTGGAGCGGCTGTATATATTGTATACCGGTACAGGGGCTACTGTATATAGTGTGGGGGCAGTGGCGCGTCTGTATATAGTGTGGGTGGCAGTGGAGCGGCTGTATATAGTGTGGGTGGCAGTGGAGCGGCTGTATATATTGTATACAGGTACAGGGGCTGCTGTATATAGTGTGGGGGCAGTGGATCGGCTGTATATAGATGTATATATTGTATACAGGTACAGGGGCTGCTGTATATAGTGTGGGGGCAGTGGAGCGGCTGTATATAGATGTATATATTGCATACAGGTATATAGTGTGGGGGCAGTGGAGCGGCTGTATATAGATGTATATATTGTATACAGGTATATAGTGTGGGGGCAGTGTAGCGTCTGTATATAGATGTATGTATTGTATATAGGTACAGGGGCTGCTGTATATAGTGTGGGGGCAGTGGAGCGGCTGTATATAGATGTATATATTGTATACTGGTACAGGGGCTGCTGTATATAGTGTGGGGGCAGTGGAGCGGCTGTATATAGATGTATATATTGTATACAGGTATATAGTGTGGGGGCAGTGGAGCGGCTGTATATAGATGTATATATTGTATACAGGTATATAGTGTGGGGGCAGTGTAGCGTCTGTATATAGATGTATATATTGTATACTGGTACAGGGGCTGCTGTATATAGTGTGGGGGCAGTGGAGCGGCTGTATATAGATGTATATATTGTATACAGGTATATAGTGTGGGGGCAGTGGAGCGGCTGTATATAGATGTATATATTGTATACAGGTATATAGTGGGGGGGCAGTGGAGCGGCTGTATATAGATGTATGTATTGTATACAGGTACAGGGGCTGCTGTATATAGTGTGGTGGCAGTGGAGCGGCTGTATATAGATGTATATATTCTATACAGGTATATAGTGTGGGGGCAGTGGAGCGGCTGTATATAGATGTATGTATTGTATACAGGTACAGGGGCTGCTGTATATAGTGTGGTGGCAGTGGAGCGGCTGTATATAGATGTATATATTGTATACCGGTATATAGTGGGGGGGCAGTGGAGCGGCTGTATATAGATGTATATATTGTATACAGGTACAGGGGCTGCTGTATATAGTGGGGGGGGGCAGTGGAGCGGCTGTATATAGATGTATATATTGTATACAGGTACAGGGGCTGCTGTATATAGTGTGGTGGCAGTGGAGCAGGTACAGGGGCGGCTGTATATAGTGTGGGTGGCAGTGGAGCGGCTGTATATAGATGTATGTATTGTATACAGGTACAGGGGCTGCTGTATATAGTGTGGTGGCAGTGGAGCGGCTGTATATAGATGTATATATTGTATACAAGTATATAGTGTGGGGGCAGTGGAGCGGCTGTATATAGATGTATGTATTGTATACAGGTACAGGGGCTGCTGTATATAGTGTGGTGGCAGTGGAGCGGCTGTATATAGATGTATATATTGTATACCGGTATATAGTGGGGGGGCAGTGGAGCGGCTGTATATAGATGTATATATTGTATACAGGTACAGGGGCTGCTGTATATAGTGGGGGGGGGCAGTGGAGCGGCTGTATATAGATGTATATACTGTATACAGGTATATAGTGTGGGGGCAGTGGAGCGGCTGTATATAGATGTATATATTGTATACAGGTATATAGAGGGGGGGGCAGTGGAGCGGCTGTATATAGATGTATATATTGTATACAGGTACAGGGGCTGCTGTATATAGTGGGAGGGGCAGTGGAGCGGCTGTATATAGATGTATATACTGTATACAGGTATATAGTGTGGGGGCAGTGGAGCGGCTGTATATAGATGTATATATTGTATACAGGTATATAGAGGGGGGGCAGTGGAGCGGCTGTATATAGATGTATATATTGTATACAGGTATATAGTGGGGGGGCAGTGGAGCGGCTGTATATAGATGTATATATTGTATACAGGTACAGGGGCTGCTGTATATAGTGGGGGGGCAGTGGAGCGGCTGTATATAGATGTATATACTGTATACAGGTATATAGTGTGGGGGCAGTGGAGCGGCTGTATATAGATGTATATATTGTATACAGGTATATAGAGGGGGGGCAGTGGAGCGGCTGTATATAGATGTATATATTGTATACAGGTATATAGTGGGGGGGCAGTGGAGCGGCTGTATATAGATGTATATATTGTATACAGGTACAGGGGCTGCTGTATATAGTGGGGGGGCAGTGGAGCGGCTGTATATAGATGTATATACTGTATACAGGTATATAGTGTGGGGGCAGTGGAGCGGCTGTATATAGATGTATATATTGTATACAGGTATATAGAGGGGGGCAGTGGAGCGGCTGTATATAGATGTATATATTGTATACAGGTATATAGTGGGGGGGCAGTGGAGCGGCTGTATATAGATGTATATATTGTATACAGGTACAGGGGCTGCTGTATTTCTCGGGACCCGGCGCGGTGCTCGCTCTCCCGGGGGGCGCTGGCCGTCGCTGCCGCACACAGAGCTGAACACCTGGGAGTCGCTCTGAGAATTGAACTATAAACTTCGAGACTGAACTCCGGAGAAGAGACAGCGCAGCCCTTCCGGAGGAGGAGACATCGGCCTCACCCTGTGCCCGATACCGAGGAGACCCGCACAAGGTCGGGACATCTGCACTATGATCCAGAGACAGCTCAACCGTATGCGGCAGCAGCTGGCGACCCACGGCCCCGGCAGGTACGTAAAGCCCCCCGGCCCCTCCATGTGCGGCAGCCTGGAGCACATAATCCTGATATGTTCCCGGAGCAAGGGGCCCTACACTCGGGGCCACATCACACGACCCCGGAGGAAGCTGCAGGTGACGGCTGAGCCCCCGGAGACATCAGTGATCTCAGAAGGAAGCGGAGTGACGTAGATATTACACTGAACCTCTGGATGACGTCAGGAGAGATTTCAAATATTCAATGTGTCATATAATGTCAAACTCTTGGCCCTGAACAGATAGTGACATAGAGCAGGAGAGTCCTATATACAATATATACAGTGTATGGAGGAGAGTCCTATATACATCTATACACAGTGCATGGAGGATACTGCCCCCGATCCTGTGTATGTACAGACAGTGACAGAGCAGGAGGGTCCTATATACAATATACACATCTATACACAGTGTATGGAGGATACTGCCCCGAGGAGAGTCCTATATACAATATATACAGTGTATGGAGGATACTGCCCCGATCCTGTGTATGTACAGATAGTGACATAGAGCAGGAGAGTCCTATATACAGTGAAGGAAATAAATATTTGATCCCTTGCTGATTTTGTAAGTTTGCCCACTGTCAAAGACATGAACGGTCTAGAATTTTTAAGCTAGGTTAATTTTACCAGTGAGAGATAGATTATATAAAAAAAAAAAAAGAAAATCACATTGTCAAAATTATACAGTGAAGGAAATAAGTATTTGATCCCTTGCTGATTTTGTAAGTTTGCCCACTGTCAAAGACATGAACGGTCTAGAATTTTTAAGCTAGGTTAATTTTACCAGTGAGAGATAGATTATATAAAAAAAAAAAAAGAAAATCACATTGTCAAAATTATATATATTTATTTGCATTGTGCACAGAGAAATAAGTATTTGATCCCTTTGGCAAACAAGACTTAATACTTGGTGGCAAAATCCTTGTTGGCAAGCACAGCAGTCAGACGTTTTTTGTAGTTGATGATGAGGTTTGCACACATGTTAGATGGAATTTTGGCCCACTCCTCTTTGCAGATTATCTGTAAATCATTAAGATTTCGAGGCTGTCGCTTGGCAACTCGGATCTTTAGCTCCCTCCATAAGTTTTCGATGGGATTAAGGTCTGGAGACTGGCTAGGCCACTCCATGACCTTAATGTGCTTCTTTTTGAGCCACTCCTTTGTTGCCTTGGCTGTATGTTTCGGGTCATTGTCGTGCTGGAAGACCCAGCCACGAGCCATTTTTAATGTCCTGGTGGAGGGAAGGAGGTTGTCACTCAGGATTTGACGGTACATGGCTCCATCGATTCTCCCATTGATGCAGGGAAGTAGTCCTGTGCCCTTAGCAGAGAAACACCCCCAAAACATAATGTTTCCACCTCCATGCTTGACAGTGGGGACGGTGTTCTTTGGGTCATAGGCAGCATTTCTCTTCCTCCGAACACGGCGAGTTGAGTTAATGCCAAAGAGCTCAATTTTAGTCTCATCTGACCACAGCACCTTCTCCCAATCACTCTCAGAATCATCCAGATGTTCATTTTCAAACTTCAGACGGGCCTGTACATGTGCCTTCTTGAGCAGGGGGACCTTGCGGGCACTGCAGGATTTTAATCCATTACGGCGTAATGTGTTACCAATGGTTTTCTTGGTGACTGTGGTCCCAGCTGCCTTGAGATCATTAACAAGTTCCCCCCGTGTAGTTTTGGGCTGAGCTCTCACCTTCCTCAGGATCAAGGATACCCCACGAGATGAGATTTTGCATGGAGCCCCAGATCGATGTGGATTGACAGTCATTTTGTATGTCTTCCATGTTCTTACTATTGCACCAACAGTTGTCTCCTTCTCACCCAGCGTCTTACTTATGGTTTTGTAGCCCATTCCAGCCTTGTGCAGGTCTATGATCTTGTCCCTGACATCCTTAGAAAGCTCTTTGGTATTGCCCATGTTGTAGAGGTTCGAGTCAGACTGATTAATTGAGTCTGTGGACAGGAGTCTTTTATACAGGTGACCATGTAAGACAGCTGTCTTTAATGCAGGCACCAAGTTGATTTGGATCGTGTAACTGGTCTGGAGGAGGCTGAACTCTTAATGGTTGGTAGGGGATCAAATACTTATTTCTCTGTGCACAATGCAAATAAATATATATAATTTTGACTATGTGATTTATTTATTTTTTTTATATATAATCTATCTCTCACTGGTAAAATTAACCTAGCCTAAAAATTCTAGACTGTTCATGTCTTTGACAGTGGGCAAACTTACAAAATCAGCAAGGGATCAAATACTTATTTCCTTCACTGTATATATTTATTTGCATTGTGCACAGAGAAATAAGTATTTGATCCCTTTGGCAAACAAGACTTAATACTTGGTGGCAAAACCCTTGTTGGCAAGCACAGCAGTCAAACGTTTTTTGCAGTTGATGATGAGGTTTGCACACATGTTAGATGGAATTTTGGCCCACTCCTCTTTGCAGATCATCTGTAAATCATTAAGATTTCGAGGCTGTCGCTTGGCAACTCGGATCTTCAGCTCCCTCCATAAGTTTTCGATGGGATTAAGGTCTGGAGACTGGCTAGGCCACTCCATGACCTTAATGTGCTTCTTTTTTAGCCACTGCTTTGTTGCCTTGGCTGTATGTTTTGGGTCATTGTCGTGCTGGAAGACCCAGCCACGAGCCATTTTTAATGTCCTGGTGGAGGGAAGGAGGTTGTCACTCAGGATTTGACGGTACATGGCTCCATCCATTCTCCCATTGATGCGGTGAAGTAGTCCTGTGCCCTTAGCAGAGAAACACCCCCAAAACATCATGTTTCCACCTCCATGCTTGACAGTGGGGACGGTGTTCTTTGGGTCATAGGCAGCATTTCTCCTCCTCCAAACACGGCGAGTTGAGTTAATGCCAAAGAGCTCAATTTTAGTCTCATCTGACCACAGCACCTTCTCCCAATCACTCTCAGAATCATCCAGATGTTCATTTGCAAACTTCAGACGGGCCTGTACATGTGCCTTCTTGAGCATGGGGACCTTGCGGGCACTGCAGGATTGTAATGTGTTACCAATGGTTTTCTTGGTGACTGTGGTCCCAGCTGCCTTGAGATCATTAACAAGTTCCCCCCGTGTAGTTTTCGGCTGAGCTCTCACCTTCCTCAGGATAAAGGATACCCCACGAGGTGAGATTTTGCATGGAGCCCCAGATCGATGTGGATTGACAGTCATTTTGTATGTCTTCCATTTTCTTACTATTGCACCAACAGTTGTCTCCTTCTCACCCAGCGTCTTACTTATGGTTTTGTAGCCCATTCCAGCCTTGTGCAGGTCTATGATCTTGTCCCTGACATCCTTAGAAAGCTCTTTGGTCTTGCCCATGTTGTAGAGGTTAGAGTCAGACTGATCATTGAGTCTGTGGACAGGAGTCTCTTATACAGGTGACCATGTAAGAGCTGTCTATAATGCAGGCACCAAGGTGATTTGGAGCAGTAACTGGTCTGGAGGAGGCTGAACTCCTAATGGTTGGTAGGGGGTCACATACTTATTTCTCTGTGCACAATGCAAATAAATATATATAATTTTGACAATGTGATTTTCTGTTTTTTTTTTATATATAATCTATCTCTCACTGGTAAAATTAACCTAGCCTAAAAATTCTAGACTGTTCATGACTTTGACAGTGGGCAAACTTACAAAATCAGCAAGGGATCAAATACTTATTTCCTTCACTGTACATCTATACACAGTGCATGGAGGATACTGCCCCGAGGAGAGTCCTATATACAATATACACAGTGCATGGAGGATACTGCCCCGAGGAGAGTCCTATATACAATATATACAGTGCATGGAGGATACTGCCCCCGATCCTGTGTATGTACAGACAGTGACATAGAGCAGGAGAGTCCTATATACAATATATACAGTGTATGGAGGATACTGCCCCGAGGAGAGTCCTATATACAAGATATACATCTATATACAGTGTATGGAGGATACTGCCCCCGATCCTGTGTATGTACAGACAGTGACATAGAGCAGGAGAGTCATATATACAGTGTATGGAGGATACTGCCCCGAGGAGCGTCCTATATACAAGATATACATCTATATACAGTGTATGGAGGATACTGCCCCCGATCCTGTGTATGTACATATAGTGACAGAGCAGGAGAGTCCTATATACATCTATACACAGTGTATGGCGGATACTGCCCCGATCCTGTGTATGTACAGATAGTGACAGAGCAAGAGAGTCCTATATACAATATATACATCTATATACAGTGTATGGAGGATACTGCCCCGATCCTGTGTAAGTACAGATAGTGACAGAGCAGGAGAGTCCTATATACAATATATACATCTATACACAGTGTATGGAGGATACTGCCCCGATCCTGTGTATGTACAGATAGTGACAGAGCAGGAGAGTCCTATATACATCTATACACAGTGTATGGCGGATACTGCCCCGATCCTAGGTATATACAGATAGTGACAGAGCAAGAGAGTCCTATATACAATATATACAGCTATACACAGTGTATGGAGGATACTGCCCCGATCATGTGTATGTACAGAGATAGTGACAGAGCAAGAGAGTCCTATATACAATATATACAGTGTATGGAGGATACTGCCCCTGATCCTGTGTATGTACAGATAGTGACCCCTAGAGGGGGGGGGTCCTATATACATCTATACACAGTGTATGGAGGATACTGCCCGATCCTGTGCCTGTGTATGTACAGATAGTGACAGAGCAGGAGAGTCCTATATACATCTATACACAGTGTATGGAGGAAACTGCCCCGATCATGTGTATGTACAGATAGTGACCCCTAGAGGGGGGGGGGTCCTATATACATCTATACACAGTGTATGGAGGATACTGCCCCTGATCCTGTTTATGTACAGATAGTGACATAGAGCAGGAGAGTCCTATATACATCTATACACAGTGTATGGAGGAGACTGCCCCGATCATGTGTATGTACAGATAGTGACCCCTAGAGGGGGGGGGGGGTCCTATATACATCTATACACAGTGCATGGGGGATACTGCCCCAATCCGGTGTATGTACAGAAAGTGACCACACTTATGGGGGGGGTATGGCAGCTGGCCAACAGGGCGCAGGTCAGAGTCTATAGTTCGTATAGGGTACCTGTGGCAGCTCGGACAGTAGCAAGCCAGGCTCGGCTGGGACTAGGCAGCAGATAGATGTCAGGCGTGGTATACAGCGCAGCACGACTACAGCTCAACACGGCACTAGATCAGGTTACAGGAACAGGGAACTGGAAGACACTAGGGGACCATTTGCAAAGACAAACTAGGATACGAGCGACAACGCTCAGGCATGGGAGGAAGGGGCTGGGCCCTTCTTATAGCCCAGGGTGCTATGGGAGCAATCAGCTCAGTCTCCCACCTGCGTGCACTCTGGCTTCTTGAGTCTGGACTGAGCTCGCAAGCGCACCCTGGTGGTCAGTGTGGAACAGGACGGCCATATGTGCAGACATCTCTGGAGAGAAGGGCGTCGACTGGATGGAAGGATTTTGTTGTCAGTGACCACGGACGTTACATATACACAGTGTATGGAGGATACAGCCCCCGGTCCTGTGTACATACAGATAGTGACCCCTAGAGGGCGTAAGCCCTATATATAATATATACACAGTGTATGGAGGATACTGCCCCCCGCTCCAGTGTATATACAGATAGTGACCCCTAGAGGGGGTAAGCCCTATATATAATATATACACAGTGTATGGAGGATACAGTCCCCGGTCCAGTGTATATACAGATAGTGACCCCTAGAGGGGGAAAGCCCTATATATAATATATACACAGTGTATGGAGGATACAGTCCCCGGTCCAGTGTATATACAGATAGTGACCCCTAGAGGGGGTAAGCCCTATATATAATATATACACAGTGTATGGAGGATACTGCCCCCGGTCCAGTGTATATACAGATAGTGACCCCTAGAGGGGGTAAGCCCTATATACAATATATACACAGTGTATGGAGGATACAGCCCCCGGTCCAGTGTATATACAGATAGTGACCCCCTAGAGGGGGTAAGCCCTATATATAATATATACACAGTGTATAGAGGATACTGCCCCCGGTCCAATGTATATACAGATAGTGACCCCTAGAGGGGGAAAGCCCTATATATAATATATACACAGTGTATGGAGGATACAGCCCCCGGTCCAGTGTATATACAGATAGTTACCCCTAGAGGGGGTAAGCCCTATATATAATATATACACAGTGTATGGAGGATACTGCCCCCGGTCCTGTGTATATACAGATAGTGACCCCTAGAGGGGGTAAGCCCTATATATAATATATACACAGTGTATGGAGGATACAGCCCCCGGTCCAGTGTATATACAGATAGTGACCCCCTAGAGGGGGTAAGCCCTATATATAATATATACACAGTGTATGGAGGATACTGCCCCCGGTCCAATGTATATACAGATAGTGACCCCTGGAGACGGTAAGTCCTATATATAATATATACACAGTGTATGGAGAATACTGCCCCCGGTCCTGTGTATATACAGATAGTGACCCCTGGAGACGGTAAGTCCTATATATAATATATACACAGTGTATGGAGAATACTGCCCCCGGTCCTGTGTGTATACAATTAGTGACCCCTAGAGCGGGAGAGACGTATATACATATATGCAGTGTATGGAGAATACTGCCCCCGGTCCTGTGTGTATACAGGTAGTGACCCCTAGAGCGGGAGAGACGTATATACATATATGCAGTGTATGGAGAATACTGCCCCCGGTCCTGCGTGTATACATTTAGTGACCCCTAGAGCGGGAGAGACGTATATACATATATGCAGTGTATGGAGGATACTGCCCCCGGTCCTGTGTGTATACAGGTAGTGACCCCTAGAGCGGGAGAGACGTATATACATATATGCAGTGTATGGAGGATACTGCCCCCGGTCCTGTGTGTATACAGGTAGTGACCCCTAGAGCGGGAGAGACGTATATACATATATGCAGTGTATGGAGGATGCTGCTCCCGGTTTTGTGTATATACAGATAGTGACCCCTGGAAAAAAAAAATAGGTCTATATACAATATACACATCCACTCCTCAACAATGAAATGACAACACCGAGAAGGAAACGTTTTGGAATTGTGAAGATCACAGGATGGATAGATATGCTAATGATATGCTAATGATATGTTAATGATAAAAAATAGAAACCAAATATTCCAAAGCTCTTGATTTCCTCAGTGTGGAGTGTGAGCGCCACGTGCAGCGCCCCCCGCCCTTCCAGGCCCTGTGAGGTTATTACTGGTTGTCTGACCAATGTTCTGCCACGCTGAATGCACTTGGGCTCACAAATCATCAGGATTGGCTGCTGTCCGCTCCCTCTACAATTGCCGACCAATGACGTGGGAGAGAAGTCCGGGGACGCTGCAAGCCATGGTAGCACGTTTAGACCACGCAGGCTGATCACAGTAACACGAGTAACATGCGTCCTGGCGTTTTCCTGTTGAATAACGGCTTCTGGGACACTTCCACAACCAGATCAATGTAACGCCGAGCTGTTCGCGTACCTGACATGAAGAATAGAGGGGTTCGGTTATCGTACATTATACTACCCATAATCCTAGGAGTAGGACTGGTGTGATGTTGCCTTGTGAAGGCCTCTTCATGGCGTCGCCCACATGATCTCCAGACCAATCTCCGGCTATCATTGCATCCGAGACAAAGACGGGACTCATCACTGAAGAGGATAGACCTCTATTCCAGCCTCCATTGCCGTCTCGCTGTGCACCTTGATGGCCTCGGTGGCATGTGGTCAATGGAACACCTGTAGCTGGACGTCTGGCTCGTAGCCCAATGTGGTGTAAAAATTCTACTGATGGTTTGTGTGGACAACGGTTGCCGCCTTAGGCTTGGGATGTGACGTCCAGTTTCACTTGCAGTACAGAATGCATCACTATGCGCCATTCTTCCAATCATACGATCCGTCCGTGCAGGGGTTCACCTCCGCGCACCTCCTACTGTCATTCCCATACGTGGTTGTCCACTCAACCTCCGGGACACGCAACGTTGAGCAGTCCACGGTCTCTCAGGTCAAGGGTTCTGTCCTCTCAGTTTGCGACAAGTGGTGATAACTGGAATGTTGACGAACAGGAGGCATCGCACAATCCTCCCGCATCATTTTTGATCCGATTTTTGAAGTTTGAAGTTTCATGTGGCTAAAAAACTTTACTCTCAGTCTGACTTTTATCTTCCACATTCCACAGATTGGAGCGGGAGCTGGAAAATGTCATCATTTGCAGATCTCAGCGACACCGGCGACTTCCTCGATTTACATGACCTTACGGCTTGTTCTTCTTGGTGCTGCAATTTCCATGTTGAGGAGTGTATATGTATGCATTTTATGTGTGTGTGTGTGTGTGTGTGTGTGTGTGTGTGTGTGTGTGTGTGTGTGTGTGTGTACCTATACACATACATATACACACACACACACACACACACACACACACACACACATTTAGGCAGTTGTGGAAAAATGCTGTAAAGTGAGAATGTTTTCCAAAATAGAAGTGTTAATAGTTTGTTTTTTTTATCAATTAACAAACTACAAAGTAAATAAGCAGAAGAGAAATCAAATATTTGGTGTGACCACCCTTTGCCTTTAAAACAGCATCACTTCTTCCAGGTACTTGCACAGTTTTTGAAGGAACTCAGCAGGGAGGGTGTTCCACATCTTGGAGAACTGAGCGCAGATTTTTTCTGGATGTCGCTTCCTCAAGTCCTTCTGTCTCTTCATGTAATTCTAGACAGACTCGATGTTGAAATCAGGGCTCTGTGGGGGCCAAATCATATCAAATTCTGACTCGTCAGTCCAGAGCACCTGCTGCCATTTTTCTGCACCCCACTACCTATGTTTTCTTGGATAGATGTGTCGCTTGGCCGTCTTTCCACGTCAAAGGTTTGGCTTTTTGGCTGCAATTCTTCGAAGACCACTTCTGGCCAGACCTCTCAGAACAGTAGATGGCTGCACCTGAGTGTCTTTAATCTCCTGCACTAAGCTTACTTGGCCAACCACTGCGTCTACTGTCCTCAATGTTGCCCGTTCTTTGAGCTTCTTCAGAGCTTGAACAGCACATCTTGAATCCCCCGTCTGCTTTGAAATCTTTGCCTGGGAGAGACGTTGCTTATGCAGTATAACTACCTTGTGTCTTGTTGCTGTTGTCAGTCCTGCCATGGTGGACCTGTAACATGAAACTGTTCTCCACAACCTCACCTTTGTAGCAGAGTTTGGCTGTTCCTCACCCAGTTTTAAGCCTCCTACACAGCTGTTTCTGTTACAGTTAATGACTGTGTTTCAACCTACATATGAAAATGATAATCATCACCTGTTTGGTATAATTGGTTAATCATACACCTGACTATATCCTGCAAAATTCATGACTTCGTGCAAGTACCTAGAAGAATTGATGCTGTTTTGAAGGCAAAGGGCGGTCACACCAAATATTTGATTCTCTTCTGTTCGTTCACTTGTACGAATGTAGCCATCTTTAACTTGACTCTGATAACTTGCTGCAACGTGATATCACACAACAATAGCTATTGAAATGTCATTGAAAAAGTCAAGATAAGGGATCTAGCCGCTGTTTATTTAATGCGTTAAAAGTCAAGGTAAAGACGACGACATCTGTATTTGTCAATTAATAAAGGAAAAACTATTAACACTTCTATTTTTTAAAACATTCTTACTTTACAGCATTTTTCATTATTACGTATATATTAGACTGCGGACTGACCAACGGCAGCATTTACACTAGACTGTTAACTGACCGGCGGCAGCGTTTACATTAGACTGTTGACTGACCGGCGGCAGCGTTTACACTAGACTGTTGACTGACCGGCGGCAGCGTTTACATTAGACTGTTGACTGACCGGCGGCAGCGTCTACATTAGACTGTTGACTGACCGGCGGCAGCGTTTACATTAGACTGTTGACTGACCGGCGGCAGCGTTTACACTAGACTGTTAACTGACCGGCGGCAGCGTTTACACTAGACTGTTGACTGACCGGCGGCAGCGTTTACACTAGACTGTTAACTGACCGGCGGCAGCGTTTACACTAGACTGTTGACTGACCGGCGGCAGCGTTTACATTAGACTGTTGACTGACCGGCGGCAGCGTTTACATTAGACTGTTGACTGACCGGCGGCAGCGTTTACATTAGACTGTTGACTGACCGGCGGCAGCGTTTACATTAGACTGTTGACTGACCGGCGGCAGCGTTTAGGTCAGACTGCGGAATGATCGGTGGCAGCATTTACACTATCTGATTGGCTGATATGAAGATGCCGTTTTCTGGTAATCCGTAAATGTGCATGTGTTGGCGATCAGTCATCTCCTGCCCTGATCACTCCTCATCCAGATAGATGTCACCACCCCTCTCCGTGTTTCTGGCCTCCTTCAACGCTCCTTATACAAAGTCTTCATATTCTGCTTTTTCTTTTTTGTTTTAACCAAAATTTAATTGTTTCAGATCACAAGATGTCACCGACCTTCTGACTGAGGATTTACTGCCTGTAAGTAACATCCCGATTACCATCACTCACACCTGAGATACTGCGGTGTTATACACAGGACGATGGGTGTTATATAAAGGATGATGGGTGTTATACACAGGATGATGGGTGTTATACACAGGATGATGGGTGTTATACACAGGATGATGGGTGTTATACACAGAATGATGGGTGTTATATACAGAATGATGGGTGTTATATACAGAATGATGGGTGTTATACACAGGATGATGGGTGTTATACACAAGATGATGGGTGTTATATACAGGATGATGGGTGTTATACACAGGATGATGGGTGTTATATACAGGATGATGGGTGTTATACACAAGATGATGGGTGTTATACACAGGATGATGGGTGTTATACACAAGATGATGGGTGTTATACACAAGATGATGGGTGTTATACACAGGACGATGGGTGTTATACACAGGACGATGGGTGTTATACACAGGATGATGGGTGTTATATAAAGGATGATGGGTGTTCTATACAGTGCAGTCATTATATACATGATGGGTGTTATATACAGGATGATGGGTGTTCTATACAGGATGATGGGTGTTCTATACAGGATGATGGGTGTTCTACGCAGGATGATGGGTGTTATACGCAGGATTATGGGTGTTATACGCAGGATGATGGGTGTTCTATACAGGATGATGGGTGTTCTATACAGGATGATGGGTGTTCTATACAGAATGATGGGTGTTCTATACAGAATGATGGGTGTTATACAAAGAATGATGGGTGTTCTATACAGAATGATGGGTGTTATATACAGAATGATGGGTGTTACACACAGGATGATGGGTGTTATACACAGAATGATGGGTGTTCTATACAGGATGATGGGTGTTCTATACAGGATGATGGGTGTTATACACAGGATGATGGGTGTTATACGCAGGATGATGGGTGTTATACGCAGGATGATGGGTGTTATACGCAGGATGATGGGTGTTATATACAGTTTAGTCATTATATACAGGATGATGGGTGTTATATACAGGATGATGTGTGCTATATACAGGATGATAGGTGTTATATAGAGGATGATGGGTGTTGTACACAGGATGATGGGTGTTGTACACAGGATGATGGGTGTTTTACACAGGATGATGGGTGTTGTACGCAGGATGATGGGTGTTCTATACAGGATGATGGGTGTTATATACAGTTCAGTCATTATATACAGGATGATAGGTGTTATAAACAGGATGATGGGTGTTATATACAGGATGATGGGTGTTATATACAGGATGATGGGTGTTCTATACAGGTTGATGGGTGTTCTATACATAATGATGGGTGTTCTATACAGAATGATGGGTGTTCTATACAGAATGATGGGTGTTCTATACAGAATGATGGGTGTTCTATACAGAATGTAAGGAAAAGAAAAACAAAACCTGGTAAAAAAGGCACTCGGCTCAGTAAAGTCGCAATTTAATTATCAAAAGTTTATTAATATATATTTAAAATGATGCAATCTTGCACAAAAACCTACAAACAGAAATCACAAACCCGGCCGGGTAATGAATGGCAAAGAAATCAGATTTAAGAAAAATTCTCATTTAGCATGGCCATATAACAAATAGTATCAAGTAGGAAGTTACTTCAATACAGGCCACACAAGTGGATGAATCAGATACAATGTAGTGAGTGGAGGCAACGTACTAACCAAGGTCATAACATCCATGGATATAAGCGATCCTGCTGAGCAGATAGCAGTATACAGATGGGCTTACTAGCAAGGATATACATGCAGTGAACCCATAGAGCACATGAATAGATGCAAGAGTATATACTTATCAGTAGGTAGTATATGTGGAAGTCCATAGGGTTCTCTACAGATGAAAACGACCAGGTCACTCCATGAGAAGATAAAGCTCTGGTGTCTCCTCAAAGCTCCAGTGTAAAGTAACTGCAGGCGGCAGATAGAGATCAGTCCACTCCGTGCCGTTCCTCCGGAACCTCCCAGCACAGGGAAAGATAATCATGCAGCAGGTGTGTCGACACTCCAACATGCGAGAGTCCACAGGACCGAATCCCCTCCTGGGACAAGCAAAAGCAGGAAGTGGCAAGTCAGAGCCGTATCCTCCACAGCAGGGCAAGTGCTAGCAATGCGTTTCCCAGCTTTGACAGCTTGTATTGCCAGTAAGGTTCACACTTAGATGAAATATCCTTGTATCCAGCTCAAAGGAGTCTTAACTCCAAATAGGAGGGCAGGAGTGCGCAGCTTCCCCGCTTTCCGTCCATTCATCATGTGCTACGTCCAAGTCTCATGCATAGTATCCATGTGGGTTAGTTACCTCCAAGTTGCCATTCACCGGTATGTGACGTCACAGAATTACCAACGCGTTTCGTCACAGACGTGACTTCCTCAAGGCGTGTATTACAACATCAGAGCCAACCCTCTATATCAAGGGATTGTTAACCAATAGTATTTGTCGAGTAGTAATACACCTATTAACCCTAGTGCTCCCAAATGGGACCAGGGTACTTAGTGTCAACAGTATATCATTATCAATAATACAATACAATGTATGTCTATAAAGTTGTCTCCATTGACTGTCCCCATCAAAAATAAAAACAACAAAATATGATTAAATCAAAAATTAAAAAGAACAATAATAAAATAAAAAGAAAAAAATGTGAACAATTTAAAAAAAAAAATAATAATATAAATAAATAAATATAAAAATTAAAATAAATAATAATAAAAGTAAAAATAATAAAAATAAATATAAATGTAAAAATAAATAATTAATAAAATGAAAAATAAGGCACATGCACCAGAGATCACTGCTGTAAAGTTAGAGAGCCAATAGTCAGGAATAATGAGCACATATCCCCCCCTAGAGATATGGAAGCCAGTCGGGGTGTCATCCCCAAATGCTATCCAATCAAAAGGGAGGAACATTTCGATGTGGCCCGGGTCCCAAGAACCGGGCCACACACTGAAAACCAATTATGTGGTCCGGGTCTCGGGACCCCGGCCGCATCAAAGGAACATCTGTAGCTTGAGTTCATTGTTCAAGCCATGAGGGGCCAGTGATTTAAGATTGTAAATCCACATACTCTCCTTTTGCAGTAAGGAGCGATCTCGATTCCCCCCCCTATTGTTTTTCGGTAATTGGTATATGGCCATAAAGTTGAGGCCATCTACAGATTGTTGATGGTATTCCTTAAAGTGCATTGCTAATGGGCTCTTTTCTTTCCCATTTTTTATGTCCCTTATATGCTCAGAAATCCGGACCTGGACCTCTCTTATAGTCTTCCCCACATAAAACTTATTGCAGGGACAAAAGATCAAGTAAACCACCATAGATGACCGACTGTTTAGGAAGTTTCTGACATTAAATTTACGATGATTTGATGAATCAAAGAATACATCACTCTTCCTTACAAATCTACATTGTGAACAGGTCCCACATTGAAACATCCCTTTCAGGTTATGTGTGGGCCATTTAGTGTCTACATCTCTTCTAAATTCTGATCTTACAAGAAGGTCATGAAGATTCGGAGCTCTCCTAGATATCATACTAGGATGATCACCTATCATTTCCCTAATTTCCTCACATAACGTGAGATGTGGCCAGTTTTTCTCTAAGATCTCCCTTATTTCCTCCCAGTGTAGTCCAAATCTGGAGATAAACCTCACCTGTGTCCTGGATGGTTGAGATGATGTATTATTTTTCTTAATTTTCCTATATTCCGTTGGATGTAAGAGAGCTTCCCGACTGGTATGTAAAGCTCTGTTATATCCACGTTTAATACATTTCGTTGAATAGCCGCGCTGTTTAAAGCGTGTCTTTAACTCCTGAGCTTCCTGCTTAAAGGTACTTAGATCGGAACAATTTCTGCGTAATCGCAGGAATTGTCCCACTGGTATGCCACGTATAAGGGATTTGGGGTGATGACTTTGTGCCATTAATAGAGTATTCCCAGCCGTCGATTTTCTAAATGTACTGGTTACTAGCTTATTTTCTTCCTTCTTGATCAGGAGATCCAAAAAGCTTATCTCTCGATCGCTTGCTGTATATGTCAGATGTATATTATAGTTATTAATATTTAGTGAATCAACAAATGTTTTAAGTTCATCATGTGTGCCGGTCCAGACGACCAGAACATCATCCATATAACGAAGCCAGAGAGAGACGTATTTCTTAAAAAGATCACAAGGATAGACAGTCACCATTTCCCAAAATCCCAAATGAAGGCAAGCGTAAGAAGGGGCACATGATGAGCCCATTGCCGTACCAGTTACCTGTAAATAGTATTTACTGTCAAAACTAAAACAATTATGAGTTAAGACAAATTCAAGCATGTCAATGATGAACTCATTCTGATGAGAGAGTTCAGATCAGGGCACCTTCATATGATTATGACACTAGTGAGTACACCTCGAGTGATAGGGAGGAGAGTGGTAGAAATATTCCCCCACTAAAGAACCAAACTACACTAAAATCTAGTAATGTAAATCATGTTGGTTTTTTAGAAAAAGAAAAACCAGACGAGGGAAGAGTCACACGTGGGAGAAGCCGTCAGAGACCAATATAAACGAAACTCTGGGCTTTGAAAATACTGTTATTAATCTAACTGATTTCCCCCTAACACAAGCACATGTCTCTTCTGAATCGCGGCCTGTCATTTGTACCGTCTACGGGCGGCAATGAGTTTGAAGTATACAAGGATATTCATTTCTTTGTGCGAAAAATCCTCTTACGCCTCTACCATAGTCGTGGAGCAGGCCCCCCTTCAGATGAGACCCTGCAAGGTCTGGTTGAAGACTTTGAAAATAACCTCACTTCAGAGGAAGAAATAGCACTAGGTGCGTTGGAAGAACTAAAGATCGAATCATTGGATCGTAATATTAATGAGATTATCATTCCAAAATGTACTAATTTGAAACCAACTTGTCTTACTATGCCACCAGTTTCCTCTAATCACTATGTGAGAGCATTTATGGAAGGGATTGATCGGGACCTAAGTACTATTGACTGGTCCAAACCAACTGAACACAACCTCTCAAAAAGAGAACGTGTGGCCCTTGACGAACTTTGTGATATGAAAGGGATAATAATTAAGCCTAGCGACAAAGGTGGTAATGTGGTGCTCTTGGATGAGGAATACTACACTGGTGAGATACTAAGACAACTGAGTTCACCCAGCTATAGACGAATGAAAGATAACCCTCTATCTGAGATTACTCAGAAACTGAACAGAAAGTTACAATTTGCTCTTGAAGAAGGTTTAATAACAAAAAATGAGTTTTTGTATTTAAAAGTCAGGGAACCCAAAATGCCGACGATTTACATTTTGCCTAAGGTTCACAAGGATAGACAGTCACCCTCGGGACGCCCAATAATTTCTGGTATAGATGGACCTACTGATAAACTAGGGAAATTTGTCGACCAAAAACTGAAGAATTTTGTCAAGTTACTTCCATCTTTTGTCCTAGACACTGGTGATGTGTTGACCAAATTACATAATATAACTATTCCACCTAACAGCATGCTGGTAGGCTTAGATGTGGAATCTCTACACCTCAATTCCACACTCTGTGGGTTTAAAAGCCGTTGAATACTATCTTGACCAATATAGATCTGAACTCTCTCATCAGAATGAGTTCATCATTGACATGCTTGAATTCGTCTTAACTCATAATTGTTTTAGTTTTGACAGTAAATACTATTTACAGGTAACTGGTACGGCAATGGGCTCATCATGTGCCCCTTCTTACGCTTGCCTTCATTTGGGATTTTGGGAAATGGTGACTGTCTATCCTTGTGATCTTTTTAAGAAATACGTCTCTCTCTGGCTTCGTTATATGGATGATGTTCTGGTCGTCCGGACCGGCACACATGATGAACTTAAAACATTTGTTGATTCACTAAATATTAATAACTATAATATACATCTGACATATACAGCAAGCGATCGAGAGATAAGCTTTTTGGATCTCCTGATCAAGAAGGAAGAAAATAAGCTAGTAACCAGTACATTTAGAAAATCGACGGCTGGGAATACTCTATTACTGGCACAAAGTCATCACCCCAAATCCCTTATACGTGGCATACCAGTGGGACAATTCCTGCGATTACGCAGAAATTGTTCCGATCCAAGTACCTTTAAGCAGGAAGCTCAGGAGTTAAAGACACGCTTTAAACAGCGCGGCTATTCAACGAAATGTATTAAACGTGGATATAACAGAGCTTTACATACCAGTCGGGAAGCTCTCTTACATCCAACGGAATATAGGAAAATTAAGAAAAATAATACATCATCTCAACCATCCAGGACACAGGTGAGGTTTATCTCCAGATTTGGACTACACTGGGAGGAAATAAGGGAGATCTTAGAGAAAAACTGGCCACATCTCACGTTATGTGAGGAAATTAGGGAAATGATAGGTGATCATCCTAGTATGATATCTAGGAGAGCTCCGAATCTTCATGACCTTCTTGTAAGATCAGAATTTAGAAGAGATGTAGACACTAAATGGCCCACACATAACCTGAAAGGGATGTTTAAATGTGGGACCTGTTCACAATGTAGATTTGTAAGGAAGAGTGATGTATTCTTTGATTCATCAAATCATCGTAAATTTAATGTCAGAAACTTCCTAAACTGTCGGTCATCTATGGTGGTTTACTTGATCTTTTGTCCCTGCAATAAGTTTTATGTGGGGAAGACTATAAGAGAGGTCCAGGTCCGGATTTCTGAGCATATAAGGGACATAAAAAATGGGAAAGAAAAGAGCCCATTAGCAATGCACTTTAAGGAATACCATCAACAATCTGCAGATGGCCTCAATTTTATGGCCATATACCAATTACCGAAAAACAGTAGGGGGGGAATCGAGATCGCTCCTTACTGCAAAAGGAGAGTATGTGGATTTACAATCTTAAATCACTGGCCCCTCATGGCTTGAACAATGAACTCAAGCTACAGATGTTCCTTTGATGCGGCCGGGGTCCCGAGACCCGGACCACATAATTGGTTTTCAGTGTGTGGCCCGGTTCTTGGGACCCGGGCCACACCGAAATGTTCCTCCCTTTTGATTGGATAGCATTTGGGGATGACACCCCGACTGGCTTCCATATCTCTAGGGGGGGATATGTGCTCGTTATTCCTGACTATTGGCTCTCTAACTTTACAGCAGTGATCTCTGGTGCATATGCCTTATTTTTCATTTTATTAATTATTTATTTTTACATTTATATTTATTTTTATTATTTTTACTTTTATTATTATTTATTTTAATTTTTATATTTATTTATTTATTTATATTATTATTATTTTTTTTAATTGTTTACATTTTTTTCTTTTTATTTTATTATTGTTCTTTTTAATTTTTTATTTAATCATATTTTGTTGTTTTTATTTTTGATGGGGACAGTCAATGGAGACAACTTTATAGACATACATTGTATTGTATTATTGATAATGATATACTGTTGACACTAAGTACCCTGGTCCCATTTGGGAGCACTAGGGTTAATAGGTGTATTACTACTCGACAAATACTATTGGTTAACAATCCCTTGATATAGAGGGTTGGCTCTGATGTTGTAATACACGCCTTGAGGAAGTCACGTCTGTGACGAAACGCGTTGGTAATTCTGTGACGTCACATACCGGTGAATGGCAACTTGGAGGTAACTAACCCACATGGATACTATGCATGAGACTTGGACGTAGCACATGATGAATGGACGGAAAGCGGGGAAGCTGCGCACTCCTGCCCTCCTATTTGGAGTTAAGACTCCTTTGAGCTGGATACAAGGATATTTCATCTAAGTGTGAACCTTACTGGCAATACAAGCTGTCAAAGCTGGGAAACGCATTGCTAGCACTTGCCCTGCTGTGGAGGATACGGCTCTGACTTGCCACTCCCTGCTTTTGCTTGTCCCAGGAGGGGATTCGGTCCTGTGGACTCTCGCATGTTGGAGTGTCGACACACCTGCTGCATGATTATCTTTCCCTGTGCTGGGAGGTTCCGGAGGAACGGCACGGAGTGGACAGATCTCTATCTGCTGCCTGCAGTTACTTTACACTGGAGCTTTGAGGAGACACCAGAGTTTTATCTTCACATGGAGTGACCTGTTCGTTTTCATCTGTAGAGAACCCTATGGACTTCCACATATACTACCTACTGATAAGTATATACTCTTGCATCTATTCATGTGCTCTATGGGTTCACTGCATGTATATCCTTGCTAGTAAGCCCATCTGTATACTGCTATCTGATCAGCAGGATCGCTTATATCCATGGATGTTATGACCTTGGTTAGTACGTTGCCTCCACTCACTACATTGTATCTGATTCATCCACTTGTGTGGCCTGTATTGAAGTAACTTCCTACTTGATACTATTTGTTATATGGCCATGCTAAATGAGAATTTTTCTTAAATCTGATTTCTTTGCCATTCATTACCCGGCCGGGTTTGTGATGTCTGTTTGTAGGTTTTTGTGCAAGATTGCATAATTTTACATATATATTAATAAACTTTTGATAATTAAATTGTGACTTTACTGAGCTGAGTGCCTTTTTTACCAGGTTTTGTTTTTCTTTTCCTTACATTTCCATGTCTGGTTGGCACCGTATATATATATATATATATATTCACATATACTGAGCTCTTTAGTCCAGAGATCCTTGTTCTTTTTGTTTATATATAGTTCTATACAGAATGATGGGTGTTCTATACAGGATGATGGGTGTTCTATACAGAATGATGGGTGTTCTATACAGGATGATGGGTGTTCTATACAGGATGATGGGTGTTCTATACAGGATGATGGGTGTTCTATACAGGATGATGGGTGTTCTATACAGTGCAGTCATGTATAGCTCTATAGAGCATTAAATATACTGTGAAGAGTATTGTGTACAATATAAAGAGTATTTGGTGCCTGTGTCAAGATGTGCAGTGCATTGTGGGTGGTTTTGGACTATGGGTGTCGGGGCCTCCTCTCCCTCTATCACCATTTCTTTCACACATCTCCCCCCAGGCAGATCAACAGGTTGAGATTATGAAGCGAGTGGCTCATCTTGTTGGAAAACGTCTATCAAATTGTATGCAAGGTCCAGCAAGCGCGGACATGGAGAAGAGGCTGGTGAGCTCAGAAGATGGGGGGGTTCCTCTGGGGCGGGGCCTGCTGGACATGGAACGACTAATGGTTTCTGTGACTGATGGAGCTTTGTCTTTGCAGAAGAAACTGGCCTTGATGTCTCTGTCTTTAGCCATGGCCGATTGTATGAAGGAAATTGAGAGCGAGTCGAGTCTGAGGTGAGAGCAGGTCAGACAGGGGTCGGCTCCGGGCTTGTGGGGGGCTGTTGTTATGTGACCCCTCTTGTGCTGCTCCTCAGGAGGACACTGGAGATGGGCTGCTGTGTGGAGGGCTCGTTGGCCCAGGCGCTGGCTGAGTATGAAATGACCATGGAACGAGACGTCCTGCAGCCGCTGAACAAGCTAAGTGAGGTAATGAGACCCTCGCCAGCCCCTTATTCTCCCCCAGGTGACCACGAAGATCCCCCTTATGTCAAGAGTTTCCTTTCTGGTCTGTCCAAAATGTTCATGTGTTTTAATTTCTTGCTAACAGTAAAGCAGATCATAGACACCGCCGCCGCTTATCTCCCCATGAGCTGCTTATCACGGGCTGATGTCATTTTACGTCCACGACACAAAATATTTCTATAAATTCCATCATTAATAATGAACTCTTTGAAGCCCCCTCAATTCTGCACAGGTAACCCCAAGTTCACAGGCTGGATAGAAACTGCAAACTTACAAAGGTCACCCGCGGAATTGTACAGGAATTCTGGATTTATTTCTGCTACTTATATAGCGCCAACATATTCCACAGCATTGTACAGAGGTTGTCATCACTTGTCCCTGTTCCTAGTAGCTCACACTCTAATATCTTTACATGGGACATTGGGCTATTTCATATAAAGGAGCGTGGGAAGAAACTGGAGGAGCCACGAGATCACGGAGAGAACATACAAACTCCGTGTCCGTGATCACATCCCCATTACTGCGAGATAACGGCGCTAATAACTGGACGTGACGCCGCGTAACTGACCGCAACGCTCGTAACCCGCGGGAAAGGGACGTTTACACGCGGCAGAAATGTCTTTGTCTGTTCCATTTGTTTGAAAGGCGTTTGTAAAAAATGATTCACCAGCGGCAGAAACGACGCAAGTCACAAGAATGGAACCGATTCTCATTTTCAGAAATTTCTGCAACAAATCTTCTCTGTGTGAACAAGTCCTATATAAAGGCAGGATGTTAAGGGAAGAATTTTGACTACAGCTCTGGATGTAACTAGTGCAAGGATTGATGAAATTCAAGATCAGTACAGAGTGACTAAAGAACCGACACCAGCGGTGGCCAAATAGTAGATTGTCATCTCCGTGTACAACTCCTAGCAGGGATCGGGAGATGGTTAGACCACCAGACATATCTGCTTGTCCCTAATTGGTGAAACAGAGACATGGGGTCAGGCGGATCGAGGGGTGGAAAGCCCCCACCACTGGATACTGGAGCGCTGTGGAGTGACGCTTCTCTATATGACGTGTTCTGTGGAGTGACGTGCTCTGTGGAGTGACGCTTCTCTATGTGACGTGTTCTGTGGAGTGACGCTTCTCTATGTGACGTGTTCTGTGGAGTGACGCTTCTCTATGTGACGTGTTCTGTGGAGTGACGCTTCTCTATGTGACGTGTTCTGTGGAGTGACGCTTCTCTATATGACGTGTTCTGTGGAGTGACGCTTCTCTATGTGACGTGTTCTGTGGAGTGACGCTTCTCTATGTGACGTGTTCTGTGGAGTGACGCTTCTCTATATGACGTGTTCTGTGGAGTGACGCTTCTCTATGTGACGTGTTCTGTGGAGTGACGCTTCTCTATGTGACGTGTTCTGTGGAGTGACGCTTCTCTATGTGACGTGTTCTGTGGAGTGACGCTTCTCTATATGACGTGTTCTGTGGAGTGACGCTTCTCTATGTGACGTGTTCTGTGGAGTGACGCTTCTCTATGTGACGTGTTCTGTGGAGTGACGCTTCTCTATGTGACGTGTTCTGTGGAGTGACGCTTCTCTATATGACGTGTTCTGTGGAGTGACGCTTCTCTATGTGACGTGTTCTGTGGAGTGACGCTTCTCTATGTGACGTGTTCTGTGGAGTGACGCTTCTCTATGTGACGTGTTCTGTGGAGTGACGCTTCTCTATGTGACGTGTTCTGTGGAGTGACGCTTCTCTATGTGACGTGTTCTGTGGAGTGATTCTTCTCTAGGTGACGTGTTCTGTGGAGTGACGCTTCTCTATGTGACGTGTTCTGTGGAGTGATTCTTCTCTAGGTGACGTGTTCTGCGGAGTGACGCTTCTCTATGTGACGTGTTCTGTGGAGTGACGCTTCTCTATATGACGTGTTCTGTGGAGTGACGCTTCTCTATGTGACGTGTTCTGTGGAGTGACGCTTCTCTAGGTGACGTGTTCTCTGGAGTGACGCTTCTCTATCTGACGTGTTCTGTGGAGTGACGCTTCTCTATGTGACGTGTTCTGTGGAGTGACGCTTCTCTATGTGACGTGTTCTGTGGAGTGACGCTTCTCTATGTGACGTGTTCTGTGGAGTGACGCTTCTCTATATGACGTGTTCTGTGGAGTGACGTGTTCTGTGGAGTGACGCTTCTCTATGTGACGTGTTCTGTGAAGTGACGCTTCTCTATGTGACGTGTTCTGCGGAGTGACGCTTCTCTATATGACGTGTTCTGTGGAGTGACGCTTCTCTATATGACGTGTTCTGTGGAGTGACGCTTCTCTATATGACGTGTTCTGTGGAGTGACGCTTCTCTATATGACGTGTTCTGTGGAGTGACGCTTCTCTATGTGACGTGTTCTGTGGAGTGACGCTTCTCTATGTGACGTGTTCTGTGGAGTGACGCTTCTCTATGTGACGTGTTCTGTGGAGTGACGCTTCTCTATATGAGGTGTTCTGTGGAGTGACGCTTCTCTATATGACGTGTTCTGTGGAGTGACGCTTCTCTATATGACGTGTTCTGTGGAGTGACGCTTCTCTATGTGACGTGTTCTGTGGAGTGACGCTTCTCTATGTGACGTGTTCTGTGGAGTGACGCTTCTCTATGTGACGTGTTCTGTGGAGTGACGCTTCTCTATATGATGTGTTCTGTGGAGTGACCCTTCTCTATGTGACGTGTTCTGTGGAGTGACGCTTCTCTATGTGACGTGTTCTGTGGAGTGACGCTTCTCTATGTGACGTGTTCTGTGGAGTGACGCTTCTCTATACGACGTGTTCTGTGGAGTGACGCTTCTCTATGTGACGTGTTCTGTGGAGTGACGCTTCTCTATGTGACGTGTTCTGTGGAGTGACGCTTCTCTATGTGACGTGTTCTGTGGAGTGACGCTTCTCTATGTGACGTGTTCTGTGGAGTGACGCTCCCTATGTGACGTGTTCTGTGGAGTGACGCTTCTCTATGTGACGTGTTCTGTGGAGTGATTCTTCTCTATGTGACGTGTTCTGTGGAGTGACGCTTCTCTATGTGACGTGTTCTGTGGAGTGACGCTTCTCTATATGACGTGTTCTGTGGAGTGACGCTTCTCTATATGACGTGTTCTGTGGAGTGACGCTTCTCTATGTGACGTGTTCTGTGGAGTGACGCTTCTCTATGTGACGTGTTCTGTGGAGTGACGCTACTATCTACTGTTTCTATCTGTTGCCAGCCTGTATCCTGTCTGCTGTTGCTATCTGTTGTCGGCCTGTATCCTGTCTGCTGTTGCTATCTGTTGTCGGCCTGTATCCTGTCTGCTGTTGCTATGTGTTTTCAGCCTGTATCCTGTCTGCTATTGCTATCTGTTGTCAGCCTGTATCCTGTCTGCTGTTGCTATCTGTTGTCGGCCTGTATCCTGTCTGCTGTTGCTATCTGTTGTCGGCCTGTATCCTGTCTGCTGTTGCTATCTGTTGTCGGCCTGTATCCTGTCTGCTGTTGCTATGTGTTTTCAGCCTGTATCCTGTCTGCTATTGCTATGTGTTGTCGGCCTGTATCCTGTCTGCTGTTGCTATGTGTTGTCAGCATGTATCCTGTCTGCTGTTGCTATGTGTTGTCGGCCTGTATCCTGTCTGCTATTGCTATGTGTTGTCCGCCTGTATCCTGTCTGCTATTGCTATGTGTTGTCAGCCAGTATCCTGTCTGCTGTTGCTATCTGTTGTCGGCCTGTATCCTGTCTGCTATTGCTATCTGTTGTCGGCCTGTATCCTGTCTGCTATTGCTATCTGTTGTCGGCCTGTATCCTGTCTGCTATTGCTATGTGTTGTCCGCCTGTATCCTGTCTGCTGTTGCTATCTGTTGTCGGCCTGTATCCTGTCTGCTGTTGCTATCTGTTGTCAGCCTGTATCCTGTCTGCTATTGCGATCTGTTGTCAGCCTGTATCCTGTCTGCTGTTGCTATCTGTTGTCAGCCTGTATCCTGTCTGCTGTTGCTATCTGTTGTCGGCCTGTATCCTGTCTGCTATTGCTATCTGTTGTCGGCCTGTATCCTGTCTGCTATTGCTATGTGTTGTCGGCCTGTATCCTGTCTGCTATTGCTATGTGTTGTCCGCCTGTATCCTGTCTGCTGTTGCTATCTGTTGTCAGCCAGTATCCTGTCTGCTGTTGCTATCTGTTGTCGGCCTGTATCCTGTCTGCTATTGCTATCTGTTGTCGGCCTGTATCCTGTCTGCTATTGCTATGTGTTGTCCGCCTGTATCCTGTCTGCTGTTGCTATCTGTTGTCGGCCTGTATCCTGTCTGCTGTTGCTATCTGTTGTCAGCCTGTATCCTGTCTGCTATTGCTATCTGTTGTCAGCCTGTATCCTGTCTGCTGTTGCTATCTGTTGTCAGCCTGTATCCTGTCTGCTGTTGCTATCTGTTGTCGGCCTGTATCCTGTCTGCTATTGCTATCTGTGGTTACAGGTATCTACAGGTGATGCCCGTGGGTGCGCTGAATGAGGGACTGGATGAGGTGGCTGCCGCATGTTCCCCGGCTCCGGCAAGATGCTTTGCTAATGGGACCAGAGCTCGATGACACATCACAGACTTCCTGTTCTCCTTTTGCTTGACGTCTTACTGGTCCCCTAAAGAGACTTGCTCCACAGCGGTGGAGTTTCATGTGGACCATGTCTGACACCAATTGGGTGCCCTGGTCAGACAGGATCTTACAAGGAAAGCCGAGTCTTATGGAAATCGTGACTAGAACTTCAGCCCCTTAATAACAGAGATGCTAGATAATGCCGCTGCTTCAGGCTAATGGGTGGTGTAGTCTACAACAGTCAGGATAAGACTAATAATGTCCCCTATGGAAAGTTGCTTCAGTGACAGACATGGGGGGTTACGGGGTTCCCTCTCCATGGGCAGAGGTTACAGCTGCGGTAACATGAGGCTACCAATAGTGAAATTCTGGGCCATTATTTTTCTGCCCGTCTTTTCCCTTGATGACCGTTGGAATGTTAAGTTGCAATAGTGGGGCCCTATAATGCTGAGGGCCGATGATGCCTAGTAAGCTGTCCGGGCCTTATCTAGGGATTTTGCTGCAGTGACCCATTAAAGTAAACTCCGCTCCCTAACAATCTTATCCAAATCCCTACCCAACTATAATGGCCAGGGTCGCGGCCCATCGTTCCTACTCACCCCTCGACAGCCGCAGCACTGTGAATGCTGGCTGGCATCTCCTTCCTAGGAGACCCCAGCACTCACTTCCGCCTTGCTTCACTGGGTCCCATAGGGTGCTCGCGCCCGGCCTCAAAGGGCCAGTGCGCTTATGAAAAGTATCTCTAATTAGCCCATGATAACCCTGGACTATAAAAGGGGCTCTGCCCTTTCTCTCATTGCCTGAGCGTTGTTGTGTTTACTTGTGTTAGTCTTGCAAAGGGTCCCTTAGTGTTATCCTGTTCCCAATGTTCCTGTACCTGTATCCCGTGCTACCTTGTTCCTGTGCCTTAGAAAGTTGGAGTCGTGTTGCGCCCCCAGTCACACCTGCTGTGTTACACCGCGCCTGGTGTCTGCTGCGAAGGTCCCATCTGAGCCTGGCCGTTACTACTGTCTGAACTGCTACAGGTCCCTTGTGCTTGGACTATATAGACATTGACTTGGTACACTGTTTGGCCAGCTGCTATCCCGCTACGGTTGTTCCTCCTGTCAGTACCTGTGTTGACTCCCGATTCTCGCTGCCACTACCTGCTCGCTACGACGGAGACGCGAGGACCTGCAGGGGATTTCTGCACCAGTTCCAGATCCACTTCAGTCTATATGCCAGAGCATTTTCTTCTGATGGCACAAGGATCACATTTATAGTCTCACTCCTTACTGGCAAGGCCCTACCATGGGCGATTCCCATCTGGGAACGTCCGGGACCGGAGACCCGTGACTTCCAGTATTAGTTACAGACTTGTCGCACGGTATTTGAGGAACCTGGACAAGACACCTCAGCAGCTGTTTCTCTTCTGATCCTTTGCCAGGGGGACACCTCCATGGGCGATTACGCCATTCAGTTACGTACCCTGGCGGCAGAGCTGTCCTGGAACAACGAGGCCTTGGCTGCTACATTCTGGCAGGGACTGTCGTTTAAAATTAAGGACGAGCTTGCCGCTCGTGACCTGCCACCTACCCTGGATGACCTCATTCTTCTAGCCACCCAGATTGACATGAGGATCCAGGAGCGAACCCAAGAGGTTTGTCGGGAGAGAAGATTCCCTAAGCTGGCTCCTACCTTCCAGCAATCTCTGTTTCCCTCACCAGTTGTTCCACCAGAGGAGCCTATGCAGGTGGACCAGCTCAAACTGTCTGCCCAGGAGAAACACCGCAGACGTACTTCGGGACTTGGTCTGTATTGCAGCCTCGGAGGCCATGTTGTGCGTTTGTGCCCTCAGAGGGGTAAAAAACTCCAATGCCTAGGAATGGTTGGAGAGACAGCCCTAGGCTGAATAAAAAATTATCTTCAAAACTGTCCATTCCCGTGACCATAGTGCACCGGGTCTCTGCCTATCTGGACTCTGGGTCCGCATCAAACTTCATCCAAAAAGTCCCCCGGGGAGGACTTTTGTACGGTTGGCAGACAGGAGGAGAATCCTTCACTGGGGACACAGCTCCAAACTGGCGGGGCACTGTGGACTTAGTCTCGTCCTGCACTGTGTGCACTGCAAACAAAGTTGCTCACTAAGCCGGCCGGCCTGCTCCAACCTCTGACTGTGCCCAATGCCCCCTGGCAGAACATTGCGATGGACTTTGTCACAGACCTTCCTCTCTCAGCAGGACTGTCTGGGTGGTGGTGGACCGGTTCTCTAAGATGGCACATTTTATCCCGCTGCCCGGCCTACCTTCTGCTCCTCGTCTGGCGAGTCTCTTCATTCAGCACATCTTTCGCTTGCATGGCTTGTCTCTTCACATCGTGTCAGATCGGGGTGTTCAGTTTACCTCTAAGTTCTGGAGAGCCCTCTGTAAACTCCTGGAGGTGAGTTTGGACTTTTCCTCAGCCTATCACCCCCAGTCCAATGGGCAAGTTGAGAGGATCAACCAGATCATGGAAAATTATCTCCGCCACTTCATCTCTTCACAGCACGATAACTGGCTACAGCTTCTTCCATGGGCCGAGTTTTTTCATACAACAACCACACAAGCGAGTCCACCACTTCCACTCCGTTTCACATCGTGTACAGTCAACATCCCAGAGTCCCTCTTCCTGTGTCGACTTCATCTCAGGTACCCGCTGCTCACTCTGCATATGGGGACTTCCTGCAAATCTGGCAACAGACCCGGTCCTCTATTTTGCTGGCAGTAGATCGCATGAAGCGAAAGGCACTAGGAGAAGAGAGCCGCCTCAGTATCTTCCGGGGACTAAAGTCTGGCTGTCCTCTCGGAACATTCGCTTGAAGGTGTCCTCATACAAGTTTGCTCCCAGGTTCCTCGGACCTTCTGAGATTCTGCAACAGATTAACACTGTCTCCTATAGGCTGCGGCTGCCTCCTACCCTCAGAATCCCCAACTCCTTTCATGTGTCCCTCCTGAAACCAGTGGTCCTGAACCGTATAGTAAGACTCCTGGTCCCGCAGTGGCTCCCAGCGGTTTATTTGACATGTTTGAGGTTAAGGAGATCCTGGACTGCAAGAGGGTAGGAGGAAGAACTTTCTATTTGGTGGACTGGAGAGGGTTTGGTCCTGAGGAGGGGTCCTGGGAGCCAGAACAGAACCTTAATGCCCCTACCCTCATTAGTAAATTTCTCTCTCACTCTGGTCCTAAGAAGAGTGGGCATAAGGGGTGGGATACTGTAACGGCCATGGCCGCGGACCGTCGGTCCTACTCAGCCCTCGACGGCCGTGGCCATGACTCTGAGTGCTGGCTGGCCTCTCCTTCCTAGGCATCTCCGCCTTGCTTCACTGGGTCCCGTAGGGTGGGCGCTCACGCTCGTGCCCGGCCTTAAAGGGCCAGTGCGTGCACATGAAAAGTATCTCTAATTTGCCCATGATCACCCTGGACTATAAAAGGGGCTCTGCCCTTTCACTCATTGCCTGAGCGTTGTTGTGTTTACTCGTATTAGTCTTGCAAAGGGTCCCTTAGTGTTATCCTGTTCTCAATGTTCCTGTACCTGTATCTTGTATCCCGTGCTACCTTGTTCCTGTGCTTTAGAAAGTTGGAGTCGTGTTGTGCCCCCGGTCACGCCTGGTGTCTGCTCCCAAGGTCCCCCCTGAGCCTGGCCGTTACTACTGTCTGAACTGCTACAGGTCCCTTGTGCTTGGACTATATAGACATTGACCTGGTGCACTGTTTGGCCGGCTTCTATCCCGCTACATCGGTACGGCCCAGTGGGTCCTCATTCCCACAGATCGTGACACCAACTCTGCGGTCTCTGCCCTAACTGCACTTCTAGTGCAGGATCAGTCTCTAATTCATTTCTATACTCATTCCTGTCCCATGTTGTCCTCAGATGAGGATGACGAGGATTTAGTGGTCAATTCACCGTTATTGCTTTATACGATAAAATTATTATTTCTATTCATTCTGATGCATACGATGGGAACGTCCCCCCCCCCCCCCCCGCAACTCCCATATTAATATCCCCTTACCTGCATTACAGTAAATGCTAAACTTCACAATAAGACAACTTCAGCCCCATACATTACGCTGTAACCTGCACCCCCCCCCACCCCCCGTCAGCTCTGGTCTTCTAATGCTGACGTATAAAACTTCATCTCTCCTCCTCAGGACGAATTACCCACAATTCTAAAACATAGGAGACAGCTCCAAAAACTGCTGACCGACTGGAACAGTGCGAGGACAAGGTGAGTGGAGATGATGGGTGTGTGTGTGTGTGTGTGTGTGGTGGTTGTGTATTATATACAGGTGAGTGGTGATGTGTGTGGTGGTTGTGTATTATATACAGGTGAGTGGAGATGATGTGTGTGGTGGTTGTGTATTATATACAGGTGAGTGGAGATGATGTGTGCGGTGGTTGTGTATTATATACAGGTGAGTGGAGATGATGTGTGCGGTGGTTGTGTATTATATACAGGTGAGTGGAGATGATGTGTGCGGTGGTTGTGTATTATATACAGGTGAGTGGTGATGGTGTGTGCGGTGGTTGTTGTGTATTATATACAGGTGAGTGGTGATGGTGTGTGCGGTGGTTGTGTATTATATACAGGTGAGTGGTGATGATGTGTGCGGTGGTTGTGTATTATATACAGGTGAGTGGTGATGATGTGTGCGGTGGTTGTGTATTATATACAGGTGAGTGGTGATGGTGTGTGCGGTGGTTGTGTATTATATACAGGTGAGTGGAGATGATGTGTGCGGTTGTTGTGTATTATATACAGGTGAGTGGTGATGGTGTGTGCGGTGGTTGTGTATTATATACAGGTGAGTGGTGATGATGTGTGCGGTGGTTGTGTATTATATACAGGTGAGTGGAGATGGTGTGTGCGGTGGTTGTGTATTATATACAGGTGAGTAGTGATGATGTGTGTGGTGGTTGTGTATTATATACAGGTGAGTGGTGATGATGTGTGTGGTGGTTGTGTATTATATACATGTGAGTGGAGATGATGTGTGTGGTGGTTGTGTATTATATACAGGTGAGTGGAGATGATGTGTGCGGTGGTTGTGTATTATATACAGGTGAGTGGAGATGATGTGTGCGGTGGTTGTGTATTATATACAGGTGAGTGGAGATGGTGTGTGTGGTGGTTGTGTATTATATACAGGTGAGTGGAGATGATGTGTGTGGTGGTTGTGTATTATATACAGGTGAGTGGTGATGATGTGTGCGGTGGTTGTGTATTATATACAGGTGAGTGGAGATGATGTGTGCGGTGGTTGTGTATTATATACAGGTGAGTGGTGATGATGTGTGCGGTGGTTGTGTATTATATACAGGTGAGTGGAGATGATGTGTGCGGTGGTTGTGTATTATATACAGGTGAGTGGAGATGATGTGTGCGGTGGTTGTGTATTATATACAGGTGAGTGGTGATGGTGTGTGCGGTGGTTGTGTATTATATACAGGTGAGTGGAGATGATGTGTGCGGTGGTTGTGTATTATATACAGGTGAGTGGTGATGATGTGTGCGGTGGTTGTGTATTATATACAGGTGAGTGGTGATGATGTGTGTCTGGTGGTTGTGTATTATATACAGGTGAGTGGAGATGATGTGTGCGGTGGTTGTGTATTATATACAGGTGAGTGGTGATGATGTGTGTCTGGTGGTTGTGTATTATATACAGGTGAGTGGAGATGATGTGTGTGGTGGTTGTGTATTATATACAGGTGAGTGGAGATGATGTGTGTGGTGGTTGTGTATTATATACTGGTGAGTGGTGATGATGTGTGCGGTGGTTGTGTATTATATACAGGTGAGTGGTGATGTGTGCGGTGGTTGTGTATTATATACAGGTGAGTAGTGATGTGTGCGGTGGTTGTGTATTATATACAGGTGAGTGGAGGTGATGTGTGTGGTGGTTGTGTATTATATACAGGTGAGTGGTGATGATGTGTGCGGTGGTTGTGTATTATATACAGGTGAGTGGTGATGATGTGTGCGGTGGTTGTGTGTTATATACAGGTGAGTGGAGATGATGTGTGCGGTGGTTGTGTGTTATATACAGGTGAGTGGTGATGATGTGTGCGGTGGTTGTGTATTATATATAGGTGAGTGGAGATGGTGTGTGTGGTGGTTGTGTATTATATACAGGTGAGTGGAGATGGTGTGTGTGGTGGTTGTGTATTATATACAGGTGAGTGGTGATGGTGTGTGCGGTGGTTGTGTGTTATATACAGGTGAGTGGAGATGATGTGTGTGTGGTTGTGTATTATATACAGGTGAGTGGTGATGATGTGTGCGGTGGTTGTGTGTTATATACAGGTGAGTGGTGATGATGTGTGCGGTGGTTGTGTGTTATATACAGGTGAGTGGTGATGATGTGTGTGGTGGTTGTGTATTATATACAGGTGAGTGGAGATGGTGTGTGTGGTGGTTGTGTGTTATATACAGGTGAGTGGTGATGATGTGTGTGGTGGTTGTGTGTTATATACAGGTGAGTGATGATGATGTGTGCGGTGGTTGTGTATTATATACAGGTGAGTGGTGATGTGTGCGGTGGTTGTGTATTATATACAGGTGAGTGGAGATGATGTGTGTGGTGGTTGTGTATTATATACAGGTGAGTGGAGATGATGTGTGCGGTGGTTGTGTATTATATACAGGTGAGTGGAGATGATGTGTGCGGTTGTTGTGTATTATATACAGGTGAGTGGAGATGATGTGTGCGGTGGTTGTGTATTATATACAGGTGAGTGGTGATGATGTGTGCGGTGGTTGTGTATTATATACAGGTGAGTGGAGATGTGTGCGGTGGTTGTGTATTATATACAGGTGAGTGGAGATGGTGTGTGTGGTGGTTGTGTATTATATACAGGTGAGTGGTGATGATGTGTGCGGTGGTTGTGTATTATATACAGGTGAGTGGTGATGGTGTGTGTGGTGGTTGTGTATTATATACAGGTGAGTGGTGATGATGTGTGCGGTGGTTGTGTATTATATACAGGTGAGTGGTGATGGTGTGTGCGGTGGTTGTGTATTATATACAGGTGAGTGGAGATGATGTGTGCGGTGGTTGTGTATTATATACAGGTGAGTGGAGATGATGTGTGTGGTGGTTGTGTATTATATAAAGGTGAGTGGTGATGATGTGTGTGGTGGTTGTGTATTATATACAGGTGAGTGGTGATGATGTGTGCGGTGGTTGTGTATTATATACAGGTGAGTGGTGATGATGTGTGCGGTGGTTGTGTATTATATACAGGTGAGTGGTGATGATGTGTGTGGTGGTTGTGTATTATATACAGGTGAGTGGTGATGGTGTGTGCGGTGGTTGTGTATTATATACAGGTGAGTGGAGATGATGTGTGCGGTGGTTGTGTATTATATACAGGTGAGTGGAGATGATGTGTGTGTGTGGTGGTTGTGTATTATATACAGGTGAGTGGAGATGATGTGTGTGTGGTTGTGTATTATATACATGTGAGTGCGGTGTTTCTATAGGTGAGTGTGGATGGTATATATATATATATATATACAGGTGAGTGCGGTGTTTCTATAGGTGAGTGGAGATGATGTGTGCGGTGGTTGTGTATTATATACAGGTGAGTGGTGATGATGTGTGTGGTGGTTGTGTGTTATATACAGGTGAGTGGAGATGTGTGCGGTGGTTGTGTATTATATACAGGTGAGTGGTGATGATGTGTGTGGTGGTTGTGTATTATATACAGGTGAGTGGAGATGATGTGTGCGGTGGTTGTGTATTATATACAGGTGAGTGGAGATGGTGTGTGCGGTGGTTGTGTATTATATACAGGTGAGTGGTGATGATGTGTGTGGTGGTTGTGTATTATATACAGGTGAGTGGAGATGATGTGTGTGGTGGTTGTGTATTATATACAGGTGAGTGGAGATGATGTGTGCGGTGGTTGTGTATTATATACAGGTGAGTGGTGATGGTGTGTGCGGTGGTTGTGTATTATATACAGGTGAGTGGTGATGATGTGTGTGGTGGTTGTGTATTATATACAGGTGAGTGGAGATGATGTGTGCGGTGGTTGTGTATTATATACAGGTGAGTGGAGATGGTGTGTGTGGTGGTTGTGTATTATATACAGGTGAGTGGAGATGATGTGTGTGGTGGTTGTGTATTATATACAGGTGAGTGGAGATGATGTGTGCGGTGGTTGTGTATTATATACAGGTGAGTGGTGATGATGTGTGCGGTGGTTGTGTATTATATACAGGTGAGTGGAGATGATGTGTGCGGTGGTTGTGTATTATATACAGGTGAGTGGAGATGATGTGTGCGGTGGTTATGTATTATATACAGGTGAGTGGAGATGATGTGTGTGGTGGTTGTGTATTATATACAGGTGAGTGGAGATGATGTGTGCGGTGGTTGTGTATTATATACAGGTGAGTGGTGATGATGTGTGCGGTGGTTGTGTATTATATACAGGTGAGTGGAGATGGTGTGTGCGGTGGTTGTGTATTATATACAGGTGAGTGGAGATGGTGTGTGCGGTGGTTGTGTATTATATACAGGTGAGTGGTGATGATGTGTGTGGTGGTTGTGTATTATATACAGGTGAGTGGAGATGATGTGTGTGGTGGTTGTGTATTATATACAGGTGAGTGGTGATGATGTGTGCGGTGGTTGTGTATTATATACAGGTGAGTGGAGATGGTGTGTGCGGTGGTTGTGTATTATATACAGGTGAGTGGAGATGGTGTGTGCGGTGGTTGTGTATTATATACAGGTGAGTGGTGATGATGTGTGTGGTGGTTGTGTATTATATACAGGTGAGTGGAGATGATGTGTGTGGTGGTTGTGTATTATATACAGGTGAGTGGAGATGATGTGTGCGGTGGTTGTGTATTATATACAGGTGAGTGGTGATGGTGTGTGCGGTGGTTGTGTATTATATACAGGTGAGTGGTGGTGATGTGTGCGGTGGTTGTGTATTATATACAGGTGAGTGGAGATGATGTGTGCGGTGGTTGTGTATTATATACAGGTGAGTGGTGATGTGTGTGTGGTGGTTGTGTATTATATACAGGTGAGTGGTGGTGATGTGTGCGGTGGTTGTGTATTATATACAGGTGAGTGGAGATGATGTGTGCGGTGGTTGTGTATTATATACAGGTGAGTGGAGATGATGTGTGTGGTGGTTGTGTATTATATACAGGTGAGTGGTGATGTGTGTGGTGGTTGTGTATTATATACAGGTGAGTGGAGATGATGTGTGTGGTGGTTGTGTATTATATACAGGTGAGTGGAGATGATGTGTGCGGTGGTTGTGTATTATATACAGGTGAGTGGAGATGATGTGTGCGGTGGTTGTGTATTATATACAGGTGAGTGGAGATGATGTGTGCGGTGGTTGTGTATTATATACAGGTGAGTGGTGATGGTGTGTGCGGTGGTTGTTGTGTATTATATACAGGTGAGTGGTGATGGTGTGTGCGGTGGTTGTGTATTATATACAGGTGAGTGGTGATGATGTGTGCGGTGGTTGTGTATTATATACAGGTGAGTGGTGATGATGTGTGCGGTGGTTGTGTATTATATACAGGTGAGTGGTGATGGTGTGTGCGGTGGTTGTGTATTATATACAGGTGAGTGGAGATGATGTGTGCGGTTGTTGTGTATTATATACAGGTGAGTGGTGATGGTGTGTGCGGTGGTTGTGTATTATATACAGGTGAGTGGTGATGATGTGTGTGGTGGTTGTGTGTTATATACAGGTGAGTGGAGATGATGTGTGCGGTGGTTGTGTATTATATACAGGTGAGTGGAGATGGTGTGTGCGGTGGTTGTGTATTATATACAGGTGAGTAGTGATGATGTGTGTGGTGGTTGTGTATTATATACAGGTGAGTGGTGATGATGTGTGTGGTGGTTGTGTATTATATACATGTGAGTGGAGATGATGTGTGTGGTGGTTGTGTATTATATACAGGTGAGTGGAGATGATGTGTGCGGTGGTTGTGTATTATATACAGGTGAGTGGTGATGGTGTGTGCGGTGGTTGTGTATTATATACAGGTGAGTGGTGATGATGTGTGTGGTGGTTGTGTGTTATATACAGGTGAGTGGTGATGATGTGTGCGGTGGTTGTGTATTATATACAGGTGAGTGGTGATGATGTGTGTGGTGGTTGTGTGTTATATACAGGTGAGTGGTGATGATGTGTGCGGTGGTTGTGTATTATATACAGGTGAGTGGTGATGATGTGTGTGGTGGTTGTGTATTATATACAGGTGAGTGGTGATGATGTGTGTGGTGGTTGTGTATTATATACAGGTGAGTGGTGATGGTGTGTGCGGTGGTTGTGTATTATATACAGGTGAGTGGTGATGATGTGTGCGGTGGTTGTGTATTATATATAGGTGAGTGGAGATGATGTGTGCGGTGGTTGTGTATTATATACAGGTGAGTGGAGATGATGTGTGTGGTGGTTGTGTGTTATATACAGGTGAGTGGAGATGATGTGTGCGGTGGTTGTGTATTATATACAGGTGAGTGGAGATGATGTGTGCGGTGGTTGTGTATTATATACAGGTGAGTGGAGATGATGTGTGCGGTGGTTGTGTATTATATACAGGTGAGTGGTGATGATGTGTGTGGTGGTTGTGTATTATATACAGGTGAGTGGTGATGATGTGTGTGGTGGTTGTGTATTATATACAGGTGAGTGGTGATGATGTGTGTGGTGGTTGTGTGTTATATACAGGTGAGTGGTGATGATGTGTGTGGTGGTTGTGTATTATATACAGGTGAGTGGTGATGGTGTGTGTGGTGGTTGTGTATTATATACAGGTGAGTGGTGATGATGTGTGTGGTGGTTGTGTATTATATACAGGTGAGTGGTGATGGTGTGTGTGGTGGTTGTGTATTATATACAGGTGAGTGGAGATGATGTGTGTGGTGGTTGTGTATTATATACAGGTGAGTGGTGATGATGTGTGCGGTGGTTGTGTATTATATACAGGTGAGTGGAGATGATGTGTGCGGTGGTTGTGTATTATATACAGGTGAGTGGTGATGATGTGTGCGGTGGTTGTGTATTATATACAGGTGAGTGGAGATGATGTGTGCGGTGGTTGTGTATTATATACAGGTGAGTGGAGATGGTGTGTGTGGTGGTTGTGTATTATATACAGGTGAGTGGAGATGTGTGTGGTGGTTGTGTATTATATACAGGTGAGTGGAGATGATGTGTGCGGTGGTTGTGTATTATATACAGGTGAGTGGTGATGATGTGTGCGGTGGTTGTGTGTTATATACAGGTGAGTGGAGATGATGTGTGCGGTGGTTGTGTGTTATATACAGGTGAGTGGTGATGATGTGTGCGGTGGTTGTGTATTATATAGAGGTGAGTGGTGATGGTGTGTGCGGTGGTTGTGTATTATATACAGGTGAGTGGAGATGATGTGTGTGGTGGTTGTGTATTATATACAGGTGAGTGGTGATGATGTGTGCGGTGGTTGTGTATTATATACAGGTGAGTGGAGATGTGTGCGGTGGTTGTGTATTATATACAGGTGAGTGGAGATGATGTGTGCGGTGGTTGTGTGTTATATACAGGTGAGTGGAGATGATGTGTGTGGTGGTTGTGTATTATATACAGGTGAGTGGAGATGATGTGTGCGGTGGTTGTGTATTATATACAGGTGAGATGGTGATGGTGTGTGCGGTGGTTGTGTATTATATACAGGTGAGTGGAGATGATGTGTGCGGTTGTTGTGTATTATATACAGGTGAGTGGAGATGATGTGTGCGGTGGTTATGTATTATATACAGGTGAGTGGAGATGATGTGTGTGGTGGTTGTGTATTATATACAGGTGAGTGGTGATGGTGTGTGCGGTGGTTGTGTATTATATACAGGTGAGTGGAGATGATGTGTGCGGTGGTTGTGTATTATATAGAGGTGAGTGGTGATGGTGTGTGCGGTGGTTGTGTATTATATACAGGTGAGTGGTGATGGTGTGTGCGGTGGTTGTGTATTATATACAGGTGAGTGGTGATGGTGTGTGCGGTGGTTGTGTATTATATACAGGTGAGTGGAGATGATGTGTGCGGTGGTTGTGTGTTATATACAGGTGAGTGGAGATGATGTGTGTGGTGGTTGTGTATTATATACAGGTGAGTGGAGATGATGTGTGCGGTGGTTGTGTATTATATACAGGTGAGTGGTGATGGTGTGTGCGGTGGTTGTGTATTATATACAGGTGAGTGGAGATGATGTGTGCGGTTGTTGTGTATTATATACAGGTGAGTGGAGATGATGTGTGTGGTGGTTGTGTATTATATACAGGTGAGTGGAGATGATGTGTGCGGTGGTTATGTATTATATACAGGTGAGTGGTGATGATGTGTGCGGTGGTTGTGTATTATATACAGGTGAGTGGTGATGGTGTGTGCGGTGGTTGTGTATTATATACAGGTGAGTGGAGATGATGTGTGTGGTGGTTGTGTATTATATACAGGTGAGTGGTGATGGTGTGTGCGGTGGTTGTGTGTTATATACAGGTGAGTGGTGATGATGTGTGCGGTGGTTGTGTATTATATAGAGGTGAGTGGTGATGGTGTGTGCGGTGGTTGTGTATTATATACAGGTGAGTGGAGATGATGTGTGTGGTGGTTGTGTATTATATACAGGTGAGTGGAGATGATGTGTGCGGTGGTTGTGTATTATATACAGGTGAGTGGAGATGATGTGTGCGGTGGTTGTGTATTATATACAGGTGAGTGGAGATGTGTGCGGTGGTTGTGTATTATATACAGGTGAGTGGAGATGATGTGTGTGGTGGTTGTGTATTATATACAGGTGAGTGGTGATGATGTGTGTGGTGGTTGTGTGTTATATACAGGTGAGTGGTGATGATGTGTGTGGTGGTTGTGTATTATATACAGGTGAGTGGTGATGGTGTGTGTGGTGGTTGTGTATTATATACAGGTGAGTGGAGATGATGTGTGCGGTGGTTGTGTATTATATACAGGTGAGTGGAGATGATGTGTGCGGTGGTTGTGTATTATATACAGGTGAGTGGTGATGATGTGTGCGGTGGTTGTGTATTATATACAGGTGAGTGGAGATGATGTGTGCGGTGGTTGTGTATTATATACAGGTGAGTGGAGATGATGTGTGCGGTGGTTGTGTATTATATACAGGTGAGTGGAGATGATGTGTGTGGTGGTTGTGTATTATATACAGGTGAGTGGTGATGATGTGTGCGGTGGTTGTGTATTATATAGAGGTGAGTGGTGATGATGTGTGTGGTGGTTGTGTATTATATACAGGTGAGTGGAGATGATGTGTGTGGTGGTTGTGTATTATATACAGGTGAGTGGAGATGATGTGTGTGGTGGTTGTGTATTATATACAGGTGAGTGGTGATGGTGTGTGTGGTGGTTGTGTATTATATACAGGTGAGTGGTGATGTGTGCGGTGGTTGTGTATTATATACAGGTGAGTGGAGATGATGTGTGTGGTGGTTGTGTATTATATACAGGTGAGTGGAGATGATGTGTGTGGTGGTTGTGTATTATATACAGGTGAGTGGTGATGATGTGTGCGGTGGTTGTGTATTATATACAGGTGAGTGGAGATGATGTGTGTGGTGGTTGTGTATTATATACAGGTGAGTGGAGATGATGTGTGTGGTGGTTGTGTATTATATACAGGTGAGTGGAGATGATGTGTGTGGTGGTTGTGTATTATATACAGGTGAGTGGTGATGATGTGTGCGGTGGTTGTGTATTATATACAGGTGAGTGGTGATGTGTGTGGTGGTTGTGTATTATATACAGGTGAGTGGAGATGATGTGTGCGGTGGTTGTGTATTATATACAGGTGAGTGGTGATGATGTGTGTGGTGGTTGTGTATTATATACAGGTGAGTGGTGATGATGTGTGTGGTGGTTGTGTATTATATACAGGTGAGTGGAGATGATGTGTGTGGTGGTTGTGTATTATATACAGGTGAGTGGTGATGGTGTGTGCGGTGGTTGTGTATTATATACAGGTGAGTGGTGATGATGTGTGCGGTGGTTGTGTATTATATACAGGTGAGTGGAGATGATGTGTGTGGTGGTTGTGTATTATATACAGGTGAGTGGAGATGATGTGTGTGGTGGTTGTGTATTATATACAGGTGAGTGGAGATGATGTGTGTGGTGGTTGTGTATTATATACAGGTGAGTGGTGATGATGTGTGCGGTGGTTGTGTATTATATACAGGTGAGTGGTGATGTGTGTGGTGGTTGTGTATTATATACAGGTGAGTGGAGATGATGTGTGCGGTGGTTGTGTATTATATACAGGTGAGTGGAGATGATGTGTGTGGTGGTTGTGTATTATATACAGGTGAGTGGTGATGATGTGTGCGGTGGTTGTGTATTATATAGAGGTGAGTGGTGATGATGTGTGTGGTGGTTGTGTATTATATACAGGTGAGTGGTGATGATGTGTGTGGTGGTTGTGTATTATATACAGGTGAGTGGAGATGATGTGTGCGGTGGTTGTGTATTATATACAGGTGAGTGGAGATGTGTGTGGTGGTTGTGTATTATATACAGGTGAGTGGTGATGGTGTGTGCGGTGGTTGTGTATTATATACAGGTGAGTGGAGATGATGTGTGCGGTGGTTGTGTATTATATACAGGTGAGTGGTGATGATGTGTGCGGTGGTTGTGTATTATATACAGGTGAGTGGAGATGATGTGTGTGGTGGTTGTGTATTATATACAGGTGAGTGGAGATGTGTGTGGTGGTTGTGTATTATATACAGGTGAGTGGTGATGATGTGTGCGGTGGTTGTGTATTATATACAGGTGAGTGGAGATGATGTGTGCGGTGGTTGTGTATTATATACAGGTGAGTGGTGATGATGTGTGCGGTGGTTGTGTATTATATACAGGTGAGTGGTGATGATGTGTGCGGTGGTTGTGTATTATATACAGGTGAGTGGAGATGTGTGTGGTGGTTGTGTGTTATATACAGGTGAGTGGTGATGATGTGTGCGGTGGTTGTGTATTATATACAGGTGAGTGGTGATGATGTGTGCGGTGGTTGTGTATTATATACAGGTGAGTGGTGATGATGTGTGCGGTGGTTGTGTATTATATACAGGTGAGTGGTGATGATGTGTGTGGTGGTTGTGTATTATATACAGGTGAGTGGAGATGTGTGCGGTGGTTGTGTATTATATACAGGTGAGTGGAGATGATGTGTGCGGTGGTTGTGTATTATATACAGGTGAGTGGTGATGATGTGTGCGGTGGTTGTGTATTATATACAGGTGAGTGGTGATGATGTGTGCGGTGGTTGTGTATTATATACAGGTGAGTGGTGATGATGTGTGCGGTGGTTGTGTATTATATACAGGTGAGTGGTGATGATGTGTGCGGTGGTTGTGTATTATATACAGGTGAGTGGAGATGATGTGTGCGGTGGTTGTGTATTATATACAGGTGAGTGGAGATGGTGTGTGCGGTGGTTGTGTATTATATACAGGTGAGTGGAGATGATGTGTGCGGTGGTTGTGTATTATATACAGGTGAGTGGAGATGATGTGTGCGGTGGTTGTGTATTATATACAGGTGAGTGGAGATGATGTGTGTGGTGGTTGTGTATTATATACAGGTGAGTGGTGATGATGTGTGCGGTGGTTGTGTATTATATACAGGTGAGTGGAGATGATGTGTGCGGTGGTTGTGTATTATATACAGGTGAGTGGAGATGATGTGTGTGGTGGTTGTGTATTATATACAGGTGAGTGGTGATGATGTGTGTGGTGGTTGTGTATTATATACAGGTGAGTGGAGATGGTGTGTGTGGTGGTTGTGTATTATATACAGGTGAGTGGTGATGATGTGTGCGGTGGTTGTGTATTATATACAGGTGAGTGGAGATGTGTGTGGTGGTTGTGTATTATATACAGGTGAGTGGTGATGATGTGTGTGGTGGTTGTGTATTATATACAGGTGAGTGGTGATGATGTGTGCGGTGGTTGTGTATTATATACAGGTGAGTGGAGATGTGTGCGGTGGTTGTGTATTATATACAGGTGAGTGGTGATGATGTGTGCGGTGGTTGTGTATTATATACAGGTGAGTGGAGATGATGTGTGCGGTGGTTGTGTATTATATACAGGTGAGTGGTGATGATGTGTGCGGTGGTTGTGTATTATATACAGGTGAGTGGAGATGATGTGTGCGGTGGTTGTGTATTATATACAGGTGAGTGGAGATGATGTGTGCGGTGGTTGTGTATTATATACAGGTGAGTGGAGATGATGTGTGCGGTGGTTGTGTATTATATACAGGTGAGTGGTGATGATGTGTGTGCGGTGGTTGTGTGTTATATACAGGTGAGTGGTGATGGTGTGTGTGGTGGTTGTGTATTATATACAGGTGAGTGGTGATGTGTGCGGTGGTTGTGTATTATATACAGGTGAGTGGAGATGATGTGTGCGGTGGTTCTGTATTATATACAGGTGAGTGGTGATGATGTGTGTGGTGGTTGTGTATTATATACAGGTGAGTGGTGATGATGTGTGCGGTGGTTGTGTATTATATACAGGTGAGTGGTGATGGTGTGTGTGGTGGTTGTGTATTATATACAGGTGAGTGGTGATGAGGTGTGTGGTGGTTGTGTATTATATACAGGTGAGTGGAGATGATGTGTGCGGTGGTTGTGTATTATATACAGGTGAGTGGAGATGATGTGTGCGGTGGTTGTGTGTTATATACAGGTGAGTGGTGATGATGTGTGCGGTGGTTGTGTATTATATACAGGTGAGTGGAGATGATGTGTGCGGTGGTTGTGTATTATATACAGGTGAGTGGAGATGATGTGTGCGGTGGTTGTGTGTTATATACAGGTGAGTGGTGATGATGTGTGCGGTGGTTGTGTATTATATACAGGTGAGTGGTGATGATGTGTGTGGTGGTTGTGTATTATATACAGGTGAGTGGTGATGATGTGTGCGGTGGTTGTGTATTATATACAGGTGAGTGGAGATGATGTGTGTGGTGGTTGTGTATTATATACAGGTGAGTGGAGATGATGTGTGTGGTGGTTGTGTATTATATACAGGTGAGTGGTGATGATGTGTGCGGTGGTTGTGTATTATATACAGGTGAGTGGAGATGGTGTGTGCGGTGGTTGTGTATTATATACAGGTGAGTGGAGATGATGTGTGTGGTGGTTGTGTATTATATACAGGTGAGTGGAGATGATGTGTGTGGTGGTTGTGTATTATATACAGGTGAGTGGAGATGATGTGTGCGGTGGTTGTGTATTATATACAGGTGAGTGGAGATGATGTGTGTGGTGGTTGTGTATTATATACAGGTGAGTGGTGATGATGTGTGCGGTGGTTGTGTATTATATACAGGTGAGTGGTGATGGTGTGTGCGGTGGTTGTGTATTATATACAGGTGAGTGGTGATGATGTGTGTGGTGGTTGTGTATTATATACAGGTGAGTGGAGATGATGTGTGTGGTGGTTGTGTATTATATACAGGTGAGTGGAGATGATGTGTGCGGTGGTTGTGTATTATATACAGGTGAGTGGTGATGGTGTGTGCGGTGGTTGTGTATTATATACAGGTGAGTGGTGATGATGTGTGTGGTGGTTGTGTATTATATACAGGTGAGTGGAGATGATGTGTGCGGTGGTTGTGTATTATATACAGGTGAGTGGTGATGATGTGTGTGGTGGTTGTGTATTATATACAGGTGAGTGGTGGTGATGTGTGTGGTGGTTGTGTATTATATACAGGTGAGTGGTGGTGATGTGTGTGGTGGTTGTGTATTATATACAGGTGAGTGGAGATGATGTGTGTGGTGGTTGTGTATTATATACAGGTGAGTGGAGATGATGTGTGTGGTGGTTGTGTATTATATACAGGTGAGTGGAGATGATGTGTGTGGTGGTTGTGTATTATATACAGGTGAGTGGAGATGATGTGTGCGGTGGTTGTGTATTATATACAGGTGAGTGGTGATGATGTGTGTGGTGGTTGTGTATTATATACAGGTGAGTGGAGATGATGTGTGCGGTGGTTGTGTATTATATACAGGTGAGTGGAGATGATGTGTGCGGTGGTTGTGTATTATATACAGGTGAGTGGTGATGATGTGTGCGGTGGTTGTGTATTATATACAGGTGAGTGGAGATGATGTGTGCGGTGGTTGTGTATTATATACAGGTGAGTGGTGATGATGTGTGCGGTGGTTGTGTATTATATACAGGTGAGTGGAGATGATGTGTGCGGTGGTTGTGTATTATATACAGGTGAGTGGAGATGATGTGTGCGGTGGTTGTGTATTATATACAGGTGAGTGGAGATGATGTGTGTGGTGGTTGTGTATTATATACAGGTGAGTGGAGATGATGTGTGTGGTGGTTGTGTATTATATACAGGTGAGTGGTGATGATGTGTGCGGTGGTTGTGTATTATATACAGGTGAGTGGTGATGATGTGTGTCTGGTGGTTGTGTATTATATACAGGTGAGTGGAGATGATGTGTGCGGTGGTTGTGTATTATATACAGGTGAGTGGAGATGATGTGTGTGTGGTGGTTGTGTATTATATACAGGTGAGTGGTGATGGTGTGTGCGGTGGTTGTGTATTATATACAGGTGAGTGGAGATGGTGTGTGCGGTGGTTGTGTATTATATACAGGTGAGTGGTGATGATGTGTGCGGTGGTTGTGTATTATATACAGGTGAGTGGAGATGATGTGTGCGGTGGTTGTGTATTATATACAGGTGAGTGGTGATGATGTGTGCGGTGGTTGTGTATTATATACAGGTGAGTGGTGATGATGTGTGTGGTGGTTGTGTATTATATACAGGTGAGTGGAGATGATGTGTGCGGTGGTTGTGTGTTATATACAGGTGAGTGGAGATGATGTGTGTGGTGGTTGTGTATTATATACAGGTGAGTGGAGATGATGTGTGTGGTGGTTGTGTATTATATACAGGTGAGTGGTGATGTGTGTGGTGGTTGTGTATTATATACAGGTGAGTGGAGATGATGTGTGCGGTGGTTGTGTATTATATACAGGTGAGTGGTGATGATGTGTGCGGTGGTTGTGTATTATATACAGGTGAGTGGAGATGATGTGTGTGGTGGTTGTGTATTATATACAGGTGAGTGGTGATGATGTGTGCGGTGGTTGTGTGTTATATACAGGTGAGTGGTGATGGTGTGTGTGGTGGTTGTGTATTATATACAGGTGAGTGGTGATGATGTGTGTGGTGGTTGTGTATTATATACAGGTGAGTGGTGATGGTGTGTGTGGTGGTTGTGTATTATATACAGGTGAGTGGAGATGATGTGTGTGGTGGTTGTGTATTATATACAGGTGAGTGGTGATGATGTGTGCGGTGGTTGTGTATTATATACAGGTGAGTGGTGATGGTGTGTGTGGTGGTTGTGTATTATATACAGGTGAGTGGTGATGAGGTGTGTGGTGGTTGTGTATTATATACAGGTGAGTGGAGATGATGTGTGCGGTGGTTGTGTATTATATACAGGTGAGTGGAGATGATGTGTGCGGTGGTTGTGTGTTATATACAGGTGAGTGGAGATGATGTGTGCGGTGGTTGTGTGTTATATACAGGTGAGTGGTGATGGTGTGTGTGGTGGTTGTGTATTATATACAGGTGAGTGGTGATGATGTGTGCGGTGGTTGTGTATTATATACAGGTGAGTGGAGATGATGTGTGCGGTGGTTGTGTATTATATACAGGTGAGTGGTGATGATGTGTGCGGTGGTTGTGTATTATATACAGGTGAGTGGTGATGATGTGTGCGGTGGTTGTGTATTATATACAGGTGAGTGGTGATGATGTGTGCGGTGGTTGTGTATTATATACAGGTGAGTGGTGATGATGTGTGTGGTGGTTGTGTGTTATATACAGGTGAGTGGAGATGATGTGTGTGCGGTGGTTGTGTATTATATACAGGTGAGTGGTGATGATGTGTGTGGTGGTTGTGTATTATATACAGGTGAGTGGAGATGATGTGTGCGGTGGTTGTGTATTATATACAGGTGAGTGGTGATGATGTGTGCGGTGGTTGTGTATTATATACAGGTGAGTGGTGATGATGTGTGCGGTGGTTGTGTATTATATACAGGTGAGTGGTGATGATGTGTGCGGTGGTTGTGTATTATATACAGGTGAGTGGAGATGGTGTGTGCGGTGGTTGTGTATTATATACAGGTGAGTGGTGATGATGTGTGCGGTGGTTGTGTATTATATACAGGTGAGTGGTGATGATGTGTGTGGTGGTTGTGTATTATATACAGGTGAGTGGAGATGGTGTGTGTGGTGGTTGTGTATTATATACAGGTGAGTGGTGATGATGTGTGTGGTGGTTGTGTATTATATACAGGTGAGTGGTGATGATGTGTGCGGTGGTTGGGTATTATATACAGGTGAGTGGTGATGGTGTGTGCGGTGGTTGTGTATTATATACAGGTGAGTGGAGATGATGTGTGCGGTGGTTGTGTATTATATACAGGTGAGTGGTGATGATGTGTGTGGTGGTTGTGTATTATATACAGGTGAGTGGTGATGATGTGTGCGGTGGTTGTGTATTATATACAGGTGAGTGGAGATGATGTGTGTGTGGTTGTGTATTATATACAGGTGAGTGGTGATGATGTGTGTGGTGGTTGTGTGTTATATACAGGTGAGTGGAGATGGTGTGTGTGGTGGTTGTGTATTATATACAGGTGAGTGGAGATGATGTGTGCGGTGGTTGTGTATTATATACAGGTGAGTGGAGATGGTGTGTGTGGTGGTTGTGTATTATATACAGGTGAGTGGTGATGATGTGTGCGGTGGTTGTGTATTATATACAGGTGAGTGGTGATGATGTGTGTGGTGGTTGTGTATTATATACAGGTGAGTGGTGATGATGTGTGCGGTGGTTGTGTATTATATACAGGTGAGTGGAGATGATGTGTGTGGTGGTTGTGTATTATATACAGGTGAGTGGTGATGATGTGTGCGGTGGTTGTGTATTATATACAGGTGAGTGGTGATGATGTGTGCGGTGGTTGTGTATTATATACAGGTGAGTGGTGATGATGTGTGCGGTGGTTGTGTATTATATACAGGTGAGTGGTGATGATGTGTGTGGTGGTTGTGTATTATATACAGGTGAGTGGTGATGATGTGTGCGGTGGTTGTGTATTATATACAGGTGAGTGGAGATGATGTGTGCGGTGGTTGTGTATTATATACAGGTGAGTGGTGATGATGTGTGTGGTGGTTGTGTATTATATACAGGTGAGTGGTGATGATGTGTGCGGTGGTTGTGTATTATATACAGGTGAGTGGAGATGATGTGTGCGGTGGTTGTGTATTATATACAGGTGAGTGGTGATGGTGTGTGCGGTGGTTGTGTATTATATACAGGTGAGTGGAGATGATGTGTGTGTGGTTGTGTATTATATACATGTGAGTGCGGTGTTTCTATAGGTGAGTGTGGATGGTATATATATATATATATACAGGTGAGTGCGGTGTTTCTATAGGTGAGTGGAGATGATGTGTGTGTGGTTGTGTATTATATACAGGTGAGTGGTGATGATGTGTGTGGTGGTTGTGTGTTATATACAGGTGAGTGGAGGTGATGTGTGCGGTGGTTGTGTATTATATACAGGTGAGTGGTGATCATGTGTGCGGTGGTTGTGTATTATATACAGGTGAGTGGAGATGATGTGTGCGGTGGTTGTGTATTATATACAGGTGAGTGGAGATGATGTGTGCGGTGGTTGTGTGTTATATACAGGTGAGTGATGATGTGTGCGGTGGTTGTGTATTATATACAGGTGAGTGGAGATGATGTGTGCGGTGGTTGTGTATTATATACAGGTGAGTGGAGATGATGTGTGCGGTGGTTGTGTATTATATACAGGTGAGTGGAGATGATGTGTGCGGTGGTTGTGTATTATATACAGGTGAGTGGAGATGATGTGTGTGGTGGTTGTGTATTATATACAGGTGAGTGGTGATGATGTGTGCGGTGGTTGTGTATTATATACAGGTGAGTGGAGATGATGTGTGTGGTGGTTGTGTATTATATACAGGTGAGTGATGATGATGTGTGCGGTGGTTGTGTATTATATACAGGTGAGTGGAGATGATGTGTGTGGTGGTTGTGTATTATATACAGGTGAGTGGAGATGATGTGTGTGGTGGTTGTGTATTATATACAGGTGAGTGGAGATGATGTGTGCGGTGGTTGTGTATTATATACAGGTGAGTGGAGATGGTGTGTGTGGTGGTTGTGTATTATATACAGGTGAGTGGTGATGATGTGTGCGGTGGTTGTGTATTATATACAGGTGAGTGGAGATGATGTGTGTGGTGGTTGTGTATTATATACAGGTGAGTGGAGATGATGTGTGTCTGGTGGTTGTGTATTATATACAGGTGAGTAGTGATGATGTGTGCGGTGGTTGTGTATTATATACAGGTGAGTGGAGATGATGTGTGCGGTGGTTGTGTATTATATACAGGTGAGTGGTGATGGTGTGTGCGGTGGTTGTGTGTTATATACAGGTGAGTGGTGATGATGTGTGCGGTGGTTGTGTATTATATACAGGTGAGTGGAGATGATGTGTGTGGTGGTTGTGTGTTATATACAGGTGAGTGGTGATGGTTTGTGTGGTGGTTGTGTATTATATACAGGTGAGTGGTGATGATGTGTGTGGTGGTTGTGTGTTATATACAGGTGAGTGGTGATGATGTGTGTGGTGGTTGTGTATTATATACAGGTGAGTGGTGATGGTGTGTGCGGTGGTTGTGTATTATATACAGGTGAGTGGAGATGATGTGTGTGGTGGTTGTGTATTATATACAGGTGAGTGGTGATGATGTGTGCGGTGGTTGGGTATTATATACAGGTGAGTGGTGATGATGTGTGTGGTGGTTGTGTATTATATACAGGTGAGTGGTGATAATGTGTGCGGTGGTTGTGTATTATATACAGGTGAGTGGAGATGATGTGTGTGTGGTTGTGTATTATATACAGGTGAGTGGAGATGGTGTGTGTGGTGGTTGTGTATTATATACAGGTGAGTGGTGATAATGTGTGCGGTGGTTGTGTATTATATACAGGTGAGTGGTGATGATGTGTGCGGTGGTTGTGTATTATATACAGGTGAGTGGAGATGATGTGTGTGTGGTTGTGTATTATATACAGGTGAGTGGTGATGATGTGTGTGGTGGTTGTGTGTTATATACAGGTGAGTGGAGATGGTGTGTGTGGTGGTTGTGTATTATATACAGGTGAGTGGAGATGATGTGTGTGCGGTGGTTGTGTATTATATACAGGTGAGTGGAGATGATGTGTGTGTGGTTGTGTATTATATACAGGTGAGTGGTGATGATGTGTGCGGTGGTTGTGTGTTATATACAGGTGAGTGGTGATGATGTGTGTGGTGGTTGTGTATTATATACAGGTGAGTGGTGATGATGTGTGTGGTGGTTGTGTATTATATACAGGTGAGTGGAGATGGTGTGTGTGGTGGTTGTGTATTATATATAGGTGAGTGGAGATGTGTGTGGTGGTTGTGTATTATATACAGGTGAGTGGAGATGATGTGTGTGTGTGGTGGTTGTGTATTATATACAGGTGAGTGGAGATGATGTGTGTGTGGTTGTGTATTATATACATGTGAGTGCGGTGTTTCTATAGGTGAGTGTGGATGGTATATATATATATATATATACAGGTGAGTGCGGTGTTTCTATAGGTGAGTGGAGATGATGTGTGCGGTGGTTGTGTATTATATACAGGTGAGTGGTGATGATGTGTGTGGTGGTTGTGTGTTATATACAGGTGAGTGGAGATGATGTGTGTGGTGGTTGTGTATTATATACAGGTGAGTGGAGATGTGTGCGGTGGTTGTGTATTATATACAGGTGAGTGGAGATGATGTGTGTGGTGGTTGTGTATTATATACAGGTGAGTGGAGATGGTGTGTGCGGTGGTTGTGTATTATATACAGGTGAGTGATGATGTGTGTGGTGGTTGTGTATTATATACAGGTGAGTGGAGATGATGTGTGCGGTGGTTGTGTATTATATACAGGTGAGTGGTGATGGTGTGTGTGGTGGTTGTGTGTTATATACAGGTGAGTGATGATGTGTGTGGTGGTTGTGTATTATATACAGGTGAGTGGAGATGATGTGTGCGGTGGTTGTGTATTATATACAGGTGAGTGGTGATGGTGTGTGTGGTGGTTGTGTGTTATATACAGGTGAGTGATGATGTGTGTGGTGGTTGTGTATTATATACAGGTGAGTGGAGATGATGTGTGCGGTGGTTGTGTATTATATACAGGTGAGTGGAGATGATGTGTGCGGTGGTTGTGTATTATATACAGGTGAGTGGTGATGATGTGTGCGGTGGTTGTGTATTATATACAGGTGAGTGGTGATGATGTGTGCGGTGGTTGTGTATTATATACAGGTGAGTGGAGATGATGTGTGTGGTGGTTGTGTGTTATATACAGGTGAGTGGTGATGATGTGTGTGGTGGTTGTGTATTATATACAGGTGAGTGGTGATGGTGTGTGTGTGGTGGTTGTGTATTATATACAGGTGAGTGGTGATGATGTGTGTGGTGGTTGTGTATTATATACAGGTGAGTGGTGATGATGTGTGCGGTGGTTGTGTATTATATACAGGTGAGTGGAGATGATGTGTGTGGTGGTTGTGTGTTATATACAGGTGAGTGGTGATGATGTGTGTGGTGGTTGTGTATTATATACAGGTGAGTGGTGATGGTGTGTGTGTGGTGGTTGTGTATTATATACAGGTGAGTGGTGATGATGTGTGTGGTGGTTGTGTATTATATACAGGTGAGTGGTGATGATGTGTGTGGTGGTTGTGTATTATATACAGGTGAGTGGAGATGATGTGTGTGGTGGTTGTGTATTATATACAGGTGAGTGGAGATGATGTGTGTGGTGGTTGTGTATTATATACAGGTGAGTGGAGATGATGTGTGCGGTGGTTGTGTATTATATACAGGTGAGTGGAGATGATGTGTGTGGTGGTTGTGTATTATATACAGGTGAGTGGAGATGATGTGTGCGGTGGTTGTGTATTATATACAGGTGAGTGGAGATGATGTGTGCGGTGGTTGTGTATTATATACAGGTGAGTGGAGATGATGTGTGCGGTGGTTGTGTATTATATACAGGTGAGTGGAGGTGATGTGTGCGGTGGTTGTGTATTATATACAGGTGAGTGGTGATGATGTGTGCGGTGGTTGTGTATTATATACAGGTGAGTGGTGATGGTGTGTGCGGTGGTTGTGTATTATATACAGGTGAGTGGTGATGATGTGTGCGGTGGTTGTGTATTATATACAGGTGAGTGGAGATGATGTGTGTCTGGTGGTTGTGTATTATATACAGGTGAGTGGTGATGATGTGTGTGGTGGTTGTGTGTTATATACAGGTGAGTGGTGATGATGTGTGTGGTGGTTGTGTGTTATATACAGGTGAGTGGTGATGATGTGTGTGGTGGTTTTGTATTATATACAGGTGAGTGGAGATGATGTGTGTGGTGGTTGTGTGTTATATACAGGTGAGTGGTGATGATGTGTGCGGTGGTTGTGTATTATATACAGGTGAGTGGTGATGATGTGTGTGGTGGTTGTGTATTATATACAGGTGAGTGGAGATGATGTGTGTGGTGGTTGTGTATTATATACAGGTGAGTGGAGATGATGTGTGTGGTGGTTGTGTATTATATACAGGTGAGTGGTGATGGTGTGTGCGGTGGTTGTGTATTATATACAGGTGAGTGGTGATGATGTGTGCGGTGGTTGTGTATTATATACAGGTGAGTGGAGATGATGTGTGCGGTGGTTGTGTATTATATACAGGTGAGTGGAGATGATGTGTGCGGTGGTTGTGTATTATATACAGGTGAGTGGTGATGATGTGTGCGGTGGTTGTGTATTATATACAGGTGAGTGGAGATGATGTGTGTGGTGGTTGTGTATTATATACAGGTGAGTGGAGATGATGTGTGTGGTGGTTGTGTATTATATACAGGTGAGTGGAGATGATGTGTGCGGTGGTTGTGTATTATATACAGGTGAGTGGTGATGATGTGTGTGGTGGTTGTGTATTATATACAGGTGAGTGGAGATGATGTGTGCGGTGGTTGTGTATTATATACAGGTGAGTGGTGATGGTGTGTGCGGTGGTTGTGTATTATATACAGGTGAGTGGTGGTGATGTGTGTGGTGGTTGTGTATTATATACAGGTGAGTGGAGATGATGTGTGTGGTGGTTGTGTATTATATACAGGTGAGTGGAGATGATGTGTGTGTGGTTGTGTATTATATACATGTGAGTGCGGTGTTTCTATAGGTGAGTGTGGATGGTATATATATATATATATATACAGGTGAGTGCGGTGTTTCTATAGGTGAGTGGAGATGATGTGTGCGGTGGTTGTGTATTATATACAGGTGAGTGCGGTGTTTCTATAGGTGAGTGTGGATGGTGTGTATATATATATATATATGTACAGGTGAGTGCGGTGTTTCTATAGGTGAGTGTGGATGGTGTGTATATATATATATGTACAGGTGAGTGCGGTGTTTCTATAGGTGAGTGTGGATGGTATATATATATACAGGTGAGTGCAGTGTTTCTATAGGTGAGTGTGGCTGGTGTATATATATATATATATATATATACATACAGGTGAGTGCTGTGTTTCTATAGGTGAGTGTGGATGGTGTATATATATATATATATATATATATACATACAGGTGAGTGTGGCTGGTATATATATATATACAGGTGAGTGCGGTGTTTCTATAGGTGAGTGTGGCTGGTATATATATATATACAGGTGAGTGCGGTGTTTCTATAGGTGAGTGTGGCTGGTGTATATATATATATATATATATATATACATACAGGTGAGTGTGGCTGGTATATATATATATACAGGTGAGTGCGGTGTTTCTATAGGTGAGTGTGGCTGGTATATATATATATACAGGTGAGTGCGGTGTTTCTATAGGTGAGTGTGGCTGGTATATATATACACTGTAATGTTTAGGGTTTGCAGATATTTGGGCTTTGGTCTGACCGTCTCCTCCGTGTTGATGTTGTGAATAATATAGAACTTTTCCTGATGTTCTCGTTCACGTTAATGGTCGGTATGATGGGTGTTCTGTGCTCTACGTACGTCGCGGGCGAGGAGGATATATATATACTCAGAAGCTGCAGAAATGGTTTGTTTTGATCAATTATTTTAGGCTGATTCAAGCGCAGAAGAACATGTCGGCCAGTCCGGGGATCGGCAGCGTTTCTTCTGCCCCGAAGCTGGAGAGTCTGAAGGAGGAAGAGGAGGATCTGAGGCGGCGACTGGACCAGACCAAGGTCATTATAAGATCAGGACAAGAAAGTCATTGAGGAGCTTCTGTATGTTTCGCTTCTCGTCCGTTCACCCCCCGCCCCACCCCCTGTTCCTCTGCTCCGTCTATCTGTGACATGACTTGTTATCTATGACCACTAGTTGGCAGCGTATTATTGCTCTTCACCGTAATTCTCTCTTTCTGGTGCAGGATGATTATTTATCTGATCTTTATCAGTTCAGTTCCAAGGAGTCCGAGTATGAAAATTACTTCATTCGGGTACGTGACGTTCCTGTTCGTCTCCATATTTAATCTTCTCCCACGCTGTTTCCATGGACGCTCTTGTTAACCACACCCCCATAATTAGGCCACACCTCCAAAATCACTTCCATTTAATAACCTGTAGTGGAAAAATGAAATGGCTGAGAACTACAATTTCTGTTTGGACTCCTAGTGGAGAATATGGGGTGCGAGGAACAATGTATAAATACTGGAAACAAACCGTGCGTAAATAACTGGGGTGTGCGAGGAAAAACTAGAAATAAAGGGCCAGTCAAGTGCCGTGCAGAACGGTGATCGTACGGTGGTTACCCCTGACCCTTATTGCCAAAACCTGGAGTGGATCCATAAATATTAAACCTAACCCACTGTCACGATCTGTGGGTGTGTGGACTAACCCACTGTAGCAGAGTAGCAGCTGGCCAAAGAACAGTGTGCCAAGTCAATATAAAGTCCCAGCACCAGGGTACCTGTAATAGTCAGGACAGTGGCAGCGGCTTAGGCTCAGGTGGGATCTTGACGGCAGGTGATGCAAAACGTGTCAGATAACAGCAGACGTGGAGTAACACAGCAGAGGTGGAGTAACACAGCAGACGTGGAGTAACACAGCAGACGTGGAGTAACACAGCAGACGTGGAGTAACACAGCAGACGTGGTAGAGGGCACAACTCGACTCCAACACTAGAGAGGGCCAGGAACAAATACAGCACGGGATACAGGTAGCAGGGCACGGGAACACATGGAACAGGATATGACTAAGGGACCATTAGCAAGACTAACAGAGGAAGACAAACCACGCTCAGGCAAGGAGTGACAGGGCAGGGGCCTTCTTATAGTCCAGGGTGATCTGTGGAGAACTAGTTATTTCTTTACATGTGCGCGCGCTGGCTCTTTAAAGCCGGGAACGAGCTCGCGTGCACCCTAGTGGTCACTGCAGGGCAGGACGGCCGCATGTGCTGGCGTCTCCGTGGAGGGAGTCGTCGGCAGGATGAGAGGGGTCTGCGGTTGTGGCTATCGGCAGGTTTGGGGGAGGCGGCGGTCCGCGCCCACGTCCGTTACACCCTTCTTGTCCACCCTCTAAGATCCACCTTTACTTGGATGGAAAGGTGTCTGGTTCTCTGCACTGGAGATATCACATAAAGTAGTGGTCATGGGGGAGGGGAGGTTTCTGCACTACAGCCAACCTGAAATGGCTGATAACAGGAAGCAATACCACACAGTAAATAGATATGAAAGACTGATGGTTCGGGTTAGACTATGTGTGAAGGTGCGGAGTATAGCAGAGCCGTGCGCGCGGACATCTCTTGTCAGTTCTCTTCCTCTGTCTCCAGCTCCTGGATCTGCAGGCGGAATATCACAGGAAGTCCCTGGCTCATCTGACGGAGGCGCTTGGGGAGCTGCGAGACACCTTGAAGGACAGTGGTGAGAGTCGTTTCTGATTCCTCGCGCTCCGAAAGCCATAACTTTATTTGTATGTATCCGTACGAGTACTGCGTTATTGTTTGCGCGTCGGTAAAGCTCCTGATCTACACACAACGCGCTGATTGGGCTCCATTGAGGCTAAAAGAGCGCCCTGGCCGGCGTACATGACAATAGACAAGGGCCCGCAATAGTGGAGCAGGTGACGCCGCCTTCACAAGACATTAAACGTCAGCTTTTTTAAGATGTGGGCGATGAAAGTCTCTGTGTGGATTCGGTCCCAGGCGGCCAATAAACGGACACGAGTTCTTCCATAGCTTTTCCTGACGTCTCCGTTATTGGCTGCCGTCACCCACAGACTATAACGGTGTCCGGCTAACGGTGAAGTCCTAAAAAGGATCATGAACTAAAATAGAATAAAGGAGACCCGGCGCCGCATAGTGCAGATAACAGCGAGGTTATACGGGAGCAACTCGATGATAAAAAAGTGCTCACCTTGGATTGTGGACACCGGTGGGCGTCACAGAAGTAAGGAAGCCGCTGCCAGGTCCGTGCACAAGAGCTTGTTGTCAACGGTAACTAAATAGAGTGAAAAAAGGACCTCCGGCGCTGCTATGTGAAGAGTGTAAAGGCTGAGACCGGCATGAAAGGGCGTACAATGCTGGACCTCCTTGTATAGAAGCGTGTGTGAAGCGCACAGTCTGTATCGGCCTGATGAAGACGCCGGTCTGGTGTTGAAACGCGTAGCCTCAGATATTTACAATCAAATCCTTTCTTTTCATGCCGGTCTCAGCCTTTACATTGTTCACCGTAGCCGCGCCGGTGGTCCTTTATTCACTCTATTTAGTAAAAAGGATCATGAGTCCGTGACGTATCCGATAAACAGATGCCATTATAGTTCATGGGCGATGGAGGCAGCCGATGTTTAATGTATATGTCCGGGCCAAAAACGACATGTGAACGCAGCCTTACATGGCAACTTTATTCTCGGCGTCGTTACGATCACCAGGAGGCCAAATATCTATAGGGTTTGTCATGTTTTAATAAAAAAAACTTTTCATGAAAAAGAGGTTTCATGTTTCGATTCCTCTATTTAAAAGACATCTGCTTGTTGTCAAGGAATGTGAAAATTCATGTTTGCATCCAAAGACTGAAAACTCCACTTCTCACATCTGGGTGTTTGCTACAGGTTAACCATTGTATCCAGTCTAGACAATCCTCTGATCCAATCACAGCAGCACACCTCTTTCATGCCCTGATAGTTTGTTACAATGTATCAGTACAATCAAAATGTATCCGTTTGGAGTCCATCCTGTTTAGCTCTCCGAGCATTGTCTAGGCTGGATACAATTTTAACCCACCAGCTGTGTGAGCAGGACTAGGTCAAGATTCACTGACAGCAAGTAGAAATCTGAAAATGGTGAAAAATATAAATTCACATGAGTTCATTTAATAAGCCGGTCGTTGTGGACTCCAATGTTACTCTAAAGAGCGCACCTCGAAATAAATCCAATCTCCTGCCGTCCGCGTTCCGGAAAGTCAAATCTAATTCAGCTACGAGTGTAAATAATATGTCAACTATGAATCCCAATCGTCACTTTATGGGCCCGTGCCCCTCCTGCCTCCCCCACCTTTTAGTTATGTAAAAGCGATTTCACAAATGCCTCCAGTCAATTTTTTTTGTGTGCAAATTGTGACTTTTGCCACATTTGCAACTTTTCTACACCAGAAAACCGGCGTAGAACGTGTAATAAAGTCTCCCAACTGTTCGTTACATAATGATGAAGCTTCATTTATATCAAAATGGAAAACCCCTTTAACTACAGCCATTGTGGTAAGAAATATTCGGTGGAGTCCACAATCTGAAGCACGGGGGCGGCTGTGACCATGTGATGCACCAGGAGTGGAGCTTTTTTTTTTTAAGAAGTTGAAACCACCGGAGCAATAAATATTCTGATGTAGCAACCACCAGGCTGCATTGTATGTGATCCTTATACTGTGGCCCCTCCTCACCAGAGTCTATTGTATGTGATCCTTATACTGTGGCCCCTCCTCACCAGAGTCTATTGTATGTGATCCTTATACTGTGGCCCCTCCTCACCAGAGTCTATTGTATGTGATCCTTATACTGTGGCCCCTCCTCACCAGAGTCTATTGTATGTGATCCTTATACTGTGGCCCCTCCTCACCAGAGTCTATTGTATGTGATCCTTATACTGTGGCCCCTCCTCACCAGAGTCTATTGTATGTGATCCTTATACTGTGGCCCCTCCTCACCAGAGTCTATTGTATGTGATCCTTATACTGTGGCCCCTCCTCACCAGAGTCTATTGTATGGTTTACCTCCAGGTCAATTGCCAATAAAGCAAATATCTGCAGATGTCTATGGAGTTCCTCTGGCAACACACCTTTCTCGGTTTGGCTGTGAAATTGCTGTGCCCATATCTTCCTGCGTAAAAATACTGCTCATGTATGGAATGGAGGAGGAGGTAAGAAGCAGGAGGAGGAGGAGGGGAGAAGGAGAAGGGGAGGAGGAGGGGGAATATAGGAGGAGGAGGAGTGGAGGGGAGGAGGAATATAGGAGGGGAGGAGGAGTAGAGGAGCAGGGGGAATATAGGAGGAGGAGGAGGAGTAGAGGAGCAGGAGGGGAGGAGGAATATAGGAGGAGCAGGAGGAGGAGGAGGAGGAGTAGGAGGAGAGGAGGAGGGGGAATATAGGAGGAAGTGGAGGAGTAGAGGAGCAGGAGGAGGAGCAGGGAGAATATAGGAGGGGAGGAGCAGGGGGAATGTAGGAGGAGTGGAGGAGGAGGAGGAGCAGGAGGAATATAGGAGGGGAGGAGCAGGGGGAATGTAGGAGGAGCAGGGGGAATATATGGGGGAGCAGCAGGGGGAATATAGGCGGAGCGGGAGGAGGGGAGGAGCAGGAGGAATATAGGAGATGCAGGTGGAGGGGAGGAGCAAGGGGAAATGTGGGAGGAGCAGGAGGAATATAGGAGGAGCAGGGGGAATATAGGAGGAATGCGGGAGGAGCAGGAGGAATATAGGCGGAGCGGGAGGAGCAGGAGGAATATAGGAGGAGCAGGGGGAATATAGGCGGAGCAGGAGGAATGCGGGAGGAGGGGAGGAGCAGGAGGAATATAGGCGGAGCAGGAGGAATATAGGCGGAGCGGGAGGAGGAGGAATATAGGAGGAGCAGGGGGAATATAGGCGGAGCAGGAGGAATGCGGGAGGAGGGGAGGAGCAGGAGGAATATAGGAGGAGCAGGGGGAATATAGGAGGAGCAGGAGGAATGCGGGAGGAGGGGAGGAGCAGGAGGAATATAGGAGGAGCAGGGGGAATATAGGAGGAGCAGGAGGAATGCGGGAGGAGCAGGAGGAATGCGGGAGGAGCAGGAGGAATATAGGAGGAGCAGGAGGAATATAGGAGGAGCAGGGGGAATATAGGAGGAGCAGGAGGAATATAGGAGGAGCAGGGGGAATATAGGAGGAGCAGGAGGAATGCGGGAGGAGGGGAGGAGCAGGAGGAATATAGGAGCAGCAGGGGGAATATAGGCGGAGCAGGAGGAATGCGGGAGGAGGGGAGGAGCAGGAGGAATATAGGCGGAGCAGGGGGAATGGGGGAGGAGCAGGGGGAATATAGGCGGAGCAGGAGGAATGCAGGGTGAATAGGGGAGGAGAAGGGTGAATGGAGGAGGAGCAGGTGGAATATAGGAGGAGCAGGAGAAATGCGGTAGGAGGGGAGGGACAGGGTGAATGGAGGAGGAGCAGGGGGAATGCGGGAGGAGGGGAGGAGCAGGAGGAATATAGGAGGAGCAGGGGCAATATAGGAGGAGCAGGAGGAATGCGAGAGGAGGGGAAGAGCAGGGGGAATGTGGGAGGAGGGGAGGAGCAGGAGAAATATAGGAGGAGCAGGGTGAATGGGGGAGGAGCAGGGGGAATATAGGCGGAGCAGGGGGAATGGGGGAGGAGGGTAGGAGCAGGAGGAATATAGGAGGAGCAGGGGGAATGGGGGAGGAGCAGGGGGAATATAGGCGGAGCAGGGGGAATGGGGGAGGAGGGTAGGAGCAGGAGGAATATAGGAGGAGCAGGGGGAATGGGGGAGGAGCAGGGGGAATATAGGCGGAGCAGGAGGTATGCAGGAGGATGGGAGGAGCAGGGTGAATAGGGGAGCAGCAGGGGGAATGGAGGAGGAGCAGGGGTAATATAGGAGGAGCAGGAGGAATGCGGTAGGAGGGGAGGAGCAGGGGGAATGCGGGAGGAGAAGGGGGAATGCGGGAGGAGGGGAGGAGCAGGGTGAATGGAGGAGCAGGGTGAATGCGGGAGGAGGAGAGGACCAGGGGGAACGGGGGAAGAGCAGGGGGAATGCGGGAGGAGGGGAGGAGCAGGGGGAAATAGGGGAGGAGCAGGGTGACTAAGAGGCGATGGATAAATGCAGCAGAAAGGGAGAATCAATAGGGAAGCGACTGGATTGAGAAAAGTTGTCAGTATTACATCTTCCAGATTTTGTACAAATTAACCTAGAGCTTCTGGCTGCGGTTTGCCCCGATATTGCTGCCCTTCGGTTCTCTCTAAAAGCGTCATCCACATAGAGATGTTTAGATTCAATGGTATTAGCAGATGCAAGTTCTCCGTTTTACAAGTGACTTTTGTACATCAGGGTCTATTCCGATTGGCTGCAGGAGCGTCCATCCTGAAGAAGCTCAAGGCTCGTCTTGGTTCCGGCGCCAGTGATCTGGGTGAATTCATGTCTGAACCTCATGCAGTTGCAGGTCAGTAAATTCCTACTCCTCACGAGCTGGGTCTTTTCTTGTAGCATGGGGCACACAAAGAGCTTCGTCCCAATGATGAGTGGCTCCATATTTTTCCTATAGTTTCTTAATTGACATCGTTTTAGTTAGAAAGTTTCTAGTCTCAGTCCTGTACTTCAAATGGAGACTATACCTTATAAAAAGAGAGAGAGTTGTGCAAATTCCTCTTCCTCTCTTGTGTTTTCAGCGTAACCTTTCCGGCGCGGGACGTGGGTGCGACGGTCAGGGGTTTATCTATCTCCACTCACCACCTAGTTAGGCTGCAAATTGAGCATAAAACGCACCCCAACAAAGTCCACACCTACCGAGCTTCAGGGCTGATGGGTACCCAACAGAAACGTTCACATCGCTCTCCAGCAGTCAGAGGGTTAACACCAGGGGCCTAGTTAAAGGCTCTTTGGGTCCCAGTGCAAAACTCCTTTTTGCCCCCCCCCCACCTCTCTTCATGGCCAACGCCCTGCGGCTTCCAGCTGTATCGATGGGTCCTGTAAGTGACCCGTCCAAGCAGCCAGGGGCATTACTAAGGTCTAATGTATTATTATTGCCCCTGATCAGTATTCTTCTACTTCCCCTCCGCACTCCTGAATCAGCTCCTCCTCATCGCTGAACTGCACCCTGGTCTGAATTAGGAACGAGGGGGGAAGTTATATTGTTACTGCAGTAATAACGGGGACCAGTGTAGTTTACTCCATAGGCCCCAGTTACTACAGTAACTGTATAGACGTCGTGTGGGGGGACATGGGCCCCCGTGGCTTCAGTGGCCGGTCACATTTAAAAATGCTGCAACCCCCATAGCTACACCACTGGTTAACACACCAGGGCCAAACTTATTCCAGTTTTAAGCTTCAATAGAAAAGGTACAGTGCTTAAAAAAAGTATAAAAAGGTACAATAAGATGACATAAACAACAGAAGACACTTACAATGTGTCGACGCTTCCGTCAGTGGATACGCACTCCGTTAGATCTGACCCCCACAATGTTTTCAGTCTCTAGGTCTGGATTCCCAAGCCACCCGCCAGTCTGTAATGCAAATTCTATTATGATTGGACAGTGAGGTGATCGGGGGGGGGGGGGTGGGGGGTGGCTGTCCCTGATGCATTGCCCCAAACATGCAATAAAATTCCTTGCCACTTCAAAGGGCTTATTACCTGACTACATTGTGGCCAGTCCCCGATTCCTCTGTTGGCCACATGTCCTACCTTCTACCACCCAGTTCTATCTATCTGGAGTCTGGAGGTGCATTCTCTCCCATAATCCTCTGTTGTAAACCTCCTTGTAGGTGCATTAAAGTCTTATCTCCGGGAGCTTCCGGAGCCCTTGATGTCGTCAGGACTCTTCAATGACTGGATGGCAGCCGCCAGGTACCGGACACCGTAACACAAGCCGTCCTGAGCGAGACGTCCGCTGGGAGAACATCATTTCATCATCTCTGCATTGTCTTCCAGCATCAAAGAGACTGAACCCCGTCAGGAGAGTTACAGGGAGGTTCTCCAGAAACTTCCTGCTGAAAACTACAACAACCTAAGGTACAAGTAGCATCATCTTATGTCGAGCACGTCCATAGGATAGTAGACTGGAGATTTTGGGGTATGGAGAGCAGAGCGCTTCTTTCTAGTGGGTAAATGAAACGTTTTGAAACCCAACAGTGGGAATTTGATCCACCGGGACGAGAGATATTTGGGTAGATCCAGATGGATCGCGCCGTGCGAAGCACCGTGGATACATATAGGTGTAATACCAATGATTAGTTGGTGTACAAGTTACTGATAAAGACACTAAGAAGGGAGGAATTTCAGGGATAAACAGAAGGTTACAAAAGAAAAGAGGAAAACGGAACCAAATTCAGGAGTCCAGATGAATGGTCGTCCCATGTGTAAAGCGATGGGCAGAGATCTCCGGGGTATTCCAGATCCAATATCTCTCCATTTCTGAACCATCGTGGATCGCACTCCACAAGCATTAAACAGGCGTGTGATCCTCGCGACGCTACTCCTGTCCATCTGCGGGGGAAGGGAGAGAAGTAATAACGGCATATTACAAATCTGGAGAAAAATCCAGTCCTGCTTATCCTGGGAAATGTGGAATATGAGAGACTGGGGCTGGCCCACTGGAAAGGAACCTCATCTCCCGATCGATTGTTATATACATCCCGACTCTGTATTACAAAAGTGGATCGGTACTAACCCCCCCCCCCCACTGAGGAAGAGTGGGAGAAACGTGGACAGGATCCTGCAAATATAAGGACAAAGAAGCGGAACATCTGGGTGACGGAATTGGAGGCAATATAAGGGTAAAGAAATGATGATGATTTTTCACATGCTATCACTATACTCGTTTCCCATGTGCGGGTGAGGCTTGTAGTGTGGGGATTACTGGCGTTGATCTATGTAACTGATGCCGGTACTTGTTGGTCAACTTTTTTTTTTTTATACTCCTATGGATTAAAGGGAAAAAAATAAGTAAAAAAGTAATAAAGATGAATTGGTAAAAAAAAAAAAAAAAACTTACAGGGGAGGTGTAATGACGGGGTAAGGAAACAGACAAGTGAGCCCTAATCTACCCGCCACTCAGTCCCTGCCTACTTGCAACGACCCGCCCTAGGCGACGGGGTACAACTGGGCGACGGTCCCTACGCTCAATAAGTGCCCGACAGACAAACAGACGAGGGTACACAGAAGCAAGGGAAATGGGGCAGTTGCCCACGGCAACACTGTGAGCAACAAGAGAAGTGAACGAGCCGAGTCAAACCAGGAGTGTACGAGGTACCAAACGCAGAGCAGGAGAGTAGTCAGTAAGCCGGGGTCATATGAAGCAAGGACAATAGTACAGAAGCTGCAGCAGGGCCAGGAAACCACACGAGAAGAATCACAAGCAAGGAGGAACAGGAAAGGCAGGTATAAATAGACAGAGGGCGGGAGCTAGCTCCGTCTGGCCAGGCTGTGATAGGCTCTCCCACTCCTAAGCCTGCCATCCTGAGTGGTGGAAGATGGAGTCAGTCTCACAGACATAGAAGCAGGTGCAGACTGATTACCTATGGGCGTAGATACAGACGCTGTGCCTGGCAGATCCTTAACAGGAGGTCCTAATAAAGCTCCAGTGACAACACCAATGACACCCAGGAGCGAGCTGACCCCAAGCTATGTGCGTAGATCATAGGGGGCGCAAGCTACAGATGTCCTACAGAAAGCGTCACATCCGTGAATGTGGCCACAATACTTGCTGCACTTCATGTTTGTCGTGAACCTCTGAGATTTTTGAACTCCTACCTATTCTTTATCTATGCAGAAGATTCTTTGTTTTGCACGACACTGAATGTCAAAGCCCCCCCCCCCCCCCCCACAATAAATGAATGGAAAAAATGTCACTGTATGAATAAGGTTTTATTCCAAAAATGTCAAATGGCAAATATTCTACAACTTGTGGAAACTTTGGCCTCCCGCACTCTTGCCGAGTAGTTTGACGTCCCTTACAGCAGCGAAGTGACGGAGATTTGTGCCGGCGGATGGGACTGGTGTCATTTTTGATTAGTGATTGTGTATAAATTAACCCCTTAACTCTACCTCTTGTGTTTGTTTGTTTTTATCCCAATGGCGTAGATCAGGTGGATTACAGACTCCGGTGTTAAGAGAACCGTTCTTTTTCTTTTTTCTCCGGTTTCCTTTTGTTGCGCCTTCTTTATGGAACATTTTATTCAGGGGCTGCTATTCCGGAGCTCCGTTCATTCTATTTTGTCTTCGAGCAGTTTTCCTTCTCGGTGTTCATTTCCTTTTTCAAATGCGTCACTTTTTGCCGTTTTTAGCTGCCAATTTTGTGGTTTTTTAGAATGTGTACATGGACTAAACTTTTTGTCTGTGTGGGGAAAAAAAGGAAAAAACTAAAGAAAGTAATAAACTTGACCATTACTGTAGTATGGTTTCCAGGGATCTTCCTCTAGGCGTTTCTTGGGCGGTTCTCCCCTTTGGCGCCACTTCCTGCATTAAGGGGTCTCCTTCAGTCCTTTCTCCTCCCCTTTGGGAAGAGTTTGCATGTATTTTCCTCCTTTTTCTGATTTACGCTGCTCTCTACATCTGGTGGTTCATTTACTGTAGTACAATTGTAAGCAATCTCTATGGAGTTTTCGGCTCTCACTTTTACTGCTATATACTTTCTGAGTAATTTATTCATCTCGTTCGGACTCCGGAGATCAGATGACATCTCTTGGAGGATGATTTCCTCTCTTTGGGGAATGCAAAACTCCTTCTTTACCTGGTGGATATGAGCACCCTATTGTCACCATTGTGCCTTCTGCTACAAGGGACGTAGTAATTTGGGTCAAGGACTTTGTGCGTTCAGCTATTATTCTAATAAGGGATAAATATAGATCTTCTCTTCAGAAGTCATCGCTATACAAGGGGAGCTTCGGCCAGTTTGATACCAAATATTGGTCCTGAGGCTCATTGGTGAGGTTGACACCTCTTTTCTGAAGGATGAAGATGCTCATAAGACGGCTCTTTTGAATATTGACAAAGTGCCTAAACTCATTCGGGCAATCCGGTCAGAGGACCAGGAGACCGCCGGGGAAGAGAATATTGCATCCACCTCTAGGAGTCTAGGGCTTTCAAAGTGGACAGCTCCCTCTCAGCATTGATGTCCTCGGAGAAAAGGGCATTGTACCAGTTTTGTCTCATAAATAGACGGTTTATATTGATGTTCCTTCTTGAACAGGAGCAGGAACGAGAATGGCTCCCAACCTCCACGGTGGATGTGGCTATAGCCTAGATGTCCAAGAGAACCATTGTTCCATCTGAAGATGGTTCTAACTTAAAGGAACATATGGAAATAAGAGTAGATTGTGACCCCAGGCAAGGTCACCAGGCAGCCGCTGCTCAAGCGAAGCTTTGTATTGGCCAGTATGACACTGTCAGCGCATTTTGCAAGTGACTCCAGAGTGTACAAGAAGATATAGACTTGGGATGCTCTAAAGATGATGTTCTAACATCTTTCAAGTTAGTCAATCTGGCGGTGGACCCTCCCTGATTTGTCTGTAACTCAGTCCCAGCTGATGGCTAGATGTATGGCACTTTCAATGGCTGGCAGAGGAGCCATCTGGATCAAGCCCTGGCAAGCTGATCTTGCTTTAAAAATAGCCTGTGTAACCTCGAGTATAAGCCTGCTAGGACCAGAGCTAGATGAGCGAATGGAGGACGTGTCTCGTAAGAGGATAAGTCTCTACCACAAACTAGCAGAGGGAGGCCACGGGGCTTCTTGTAGGGGCTCCTCATTCAGAAGGCCTCTTTGCCAGTTTAGAGGTGACTTTGGTTTCAACTGCTTTTATTGACAGGTTTTCAAAATACATTCCGAACAATAAGTCATCTGATCAGATTGTACAAACTGTTCAGAATTACAAAAGCATCAGATCGTAAAATCAAGTTATATCAATGATACAAAAATACACATACTACATGTGTATAAAAGTGCCTAAAAAACGGTATAGAATTGTGTCCCTTCCGGGAGACCGGACTAGACAAGACCAGGGGGAAGGACAGTAGGAGAGGAGGGAGGGTCCAAAGGCTGATCGAGGGCAGAACCGTCTATCAAGGGAGCCAATATATGTCCCATGGGTCCCAAATTAATTTAAATTGGTCCAAGGAGTTTGATAATGAAGCAGTCACATATTCCATAGTACAAATTTCTCTAATTCTAGTCAACAAATCTGTGTTGCTGGGGGGTAGGGTTTGTTTCCACTTCCAGGCTTTTAGCTGCCGTGGGGAAGTGTTGAAATAGGCGAGCTAGATGTTTCCCTATTTACCGAGGAGGATATTTAGCAGATAATGTAGGGGATCTAAGGGAATATCCTGTTGTATTACTGCATTTGTCAGATCTTTAACCTCCAACCAGAATTGTTTCACAAGGGGACATTACCAAAAAAATATGGGACAGGTTACCCACCTGACTCCGGCATCGCCAACATACAGATGGCATGTTCGGGTTGAAACTATGTAAAAGGGCAGGGGTGTGGTACCGGAACATAAGAATTTTGAGATTAACCATATCGGCCAGGTGAAAAACATCTGCCCAGTCCAAAGTCGGGCCATTTGTGAGGTGGTTCCCCCTGGTATAGTGGGGGTGTATAACATGGAAGTTAAGGGGGGGGGGGTGTTCTGATGCCACATAAAAGTGTTTCTTTCACACCTTCCAGACTGCTCTCTGAAATTGCATGGGACCCAGAAGGGTAGATGAGGGCAAGACAAGGGGGTCATCCCATAGCAAGCTGTTGGGATGAATCGGAGCCATCTATAGTTTCTCAATTTCAGCCCACTATTGTATGCCCTAAGGTACGCCCAAAATGGGATGTGACGGAGATGAGCCGCCTAATAATATTTCACAATGTCGGGAGCAGATGGACCTCCAGCAGATTTACTAGATAATAGAACAGATTTAGGGATTCTGTGTCTACCGGAGTACCTTATGAATCTCAGCATGGATGACTGCATTGCTCTCCATTCCCTTATGGGCATCACCACTGGCAGCGTTTCTAAAAAATATAGCAATTTGGAAAGCAGGGTCGTTTTGATTGGCGCGATGCGTACAAAAAAGGACATCAGGAGAGAGTTCCACCTGACCATATGTCTATGTAACTCAGCGAAAAGAGGGGGAAAGTTGGCTCTGTAAGCTGAGGTGTATGAGTAAGTGAGTAAGTGAGTTGGACCCCTAGGTAGTTCATGGATACGTCTTTCCAATTATATTTGTAGTTTTGTTTGATTAGTTGGAGGGTATATGGTGGGACGTTAATAGGGAGCGCTTCCGTCTTGGCTACATTTGTTTTATAGCCCGATAGTCTCCCATATGTGTGGAGGATGTTAGTGAAGGTTTGTAATAGTGAGTAGGACGTCATCTGCAAATAGTGAGACCTTAACACTCTCTATCACGTATCGAAACTCCCCTAATGTCTAGGGATTGGCGTGTCTGGGCCGCTAGTGGCTCAATAGAGAGTGGTGACAGTGGGCACCCTTGTCGCGTGCCATTCCATATAGGGAACGGAGGGGAGGTGTAGTGTGAGAGTTTAATAGCTGCTGTCGGAGTAGAGGAAAGACCATGCAGAGCCGCCAGAAAAGGACCTGAGATTTCATAGGCGCTCATGGTTTCAAACAGAAATGGCCACCCTAGGCGATCAAACGCCTTCTCAGCATCAAGGCTGAGGAGTACCGCTAATTCTTCCTGCTTGTTCAGAGCATCAATGAGGTCGAGGGTCCTTCTTGTGTTATCTCCTCCCTGTCTAAGGGGGATAAAGCCCACTTGGTCCTTATGGATCAAAGAGGGAAGCCAAACATTGAGTCTATTAGCTAGGAGGCGGGTGAAGATTTTTAGGTCGGCGTTCAGGAGATAGATGGGTCTATAATTAGCGCAGTCTGCGTGGTCTTTCCCCGGTTTGGGGATTAAGCTGATGTGTGAGTGTAAGAAGGTTCGAAGGATGGGGGTGCCCTGTAGGAAGGTGTTAAACAAAGAGATCATCTATTGAACCGGGATCTCATCAAAGGTCTTATAATAAATATATGTGAAGCCATCCGGCCCGGGAGCTTTACCACCCGGTAGGTTCTTCAAGATTTCCAAAAGCTCCTCCGGCGAGATCGGGGGATTTCAAAGAGGAGAGTTACTCAGAAGTGAGTTTTGGAAGATTGCAGGAGGATAGATGGGCTTTCAAAGTTTCCTGGCGACAGCCTGGATCTATAGGTAGTGTGGAGAGCAAGTTGTATAGAGCTCTCTAGTAATGCTGAAAAAGTGTGGCGATAGTATCCGGGTGGTGTTGGAGGAGACCCGTACTGTCCCTCACAGCCTGCGGAGTACGGTCAGTTTTTTGATTCCTCAAAAGTCGTGCTAGAAGGTGGGGGCTTTGTTTCCCTTTTGTAATAACGTTGTTTGGTGTAGAGGAGTGATTTTTCAACCCCCTTCATGGCTATATCTTTGAGCTGAGCTCGGGCCTCAATTAGTCTGTGCAGGGTCGAAACAGCCGTGTTGTCCCCATCGCCTTTGCTAGTTTGAATATTTTTTGAAGAAGCGCGTCACGTTTTGCCTTAGATTCTTATTTTAACCTGGAGCCCATAGCCATGCAATGTCCCCTCAGTACTGCCTTATGGGCTTCCCATAGGGTGGAGATAGATGAGACCGAGCCTTCATTATGTTCGTAGAAGTCCCGTAAGTGTGTGCGTAGTTCATCCCTGAGGGTGGGGGTTTTAACTAATGATTCGTTCAGTCGCCAGTGACATGCTCTTGTTGTGGGGGCCCACAGACTGTTAAGTGTACTGAAACGGGAGCGTGGTCTGACCAGGATATAGGGTCGATGGTTGCTGAGCGGAGGAGGCGGAGGGCAGGGATCTAATCCAGACGAGTATGGGTGCTGTGAGTGTGTGAAAAGTTGTGGGATTTTTGGCCCGGATGGTCGACTCGCCACAGGTCATAAAGGTGACGCTCTCTAATTAATTGCTTAAAGCGAGTAGAGAGTCCAGTGAGGATGGGGGGGGGGGTGGGCGCTGTGTGAGAGAGAGACCCTGTCCATTGACCTTGAGAACGGGGTATTAAAATCTCCTATTAGCCATGTTTCTCGAGCGAGGTTACATATTTTGGAGAGGACCTTGCCTAGAAAGGCAATTTGGGATGTTAGGAGAGTAAACATTAGAGGGAACGATATAAATATATATCTGCCGTGTGGGTCCTGTTGTGAAGCATAAAACTGGAGAGGGCACGTGCGGGATATTAAGATGGCAACCCCTGCCCTTCTATGACCCGGGAGACAGCGGACACAACAGGAGATGTCCCTTGTGCGAAACGTAAGGAGCCCGTGGAGTCTGGAGCGTCTCTTATAAGAAAGCAACATCTGCTCTAAGGGATTTCAGTTCTCTAAGGACTAGACGACGTTTCACATTTGGTTTGAGGCCTTTTACATTAAGTGTAATAAATGTAACCATGGTTCTGTAGGGAGGGTGAGTAGTTAATGATGAGGGTGTAGGTGTACACTCACGGCTATCTAGAGGTGGGCTTCTGTCAGGTTTCGCAGTCAGCAGGACTTCCAGACACTGATCTTCGGCTTAGTTTGGAATATTTTAGGTCACATCATCTATTGGTACAAGAGGCGGTTTAGAGGGGGGCGACACAGACGAACAGGGGGAAAAAACATATATCGTTAGCTAGAGGTGACTTTGGACAGTAGCCCCAAAAGGGAACCAAAAGATCTTGCAGCTCCGATAGGGGTAAGAAACCAGACTTCTGAAGTGTTCCAGTGGGAAGACGTCTGCTTAATTTTTTTCCTAGCTTGGGAAAGAAATATATTGGATGTGTGGGTGTTAAAAATAATAAAAGACGGTTACTCTATTCTGTTTCTGCATCTTCCTTTAGCCCACTACATAGTAATTGCAAAGTTATCCACAGCCAATCAGTCTGTCCTAGAGTCCTCCATCATTCAGCTCAGAAAAATGTTCTCATAGAAGTTGCCCCCCATCTCCCCATCCCCAAAGAGAGGATTGGGGGTCTATTCAAAGGTGTTTTTTGTTCCAAAACCATCTGGAGACTGGTGTATGGTCCTCGATATAAGGTACCTAAACCACTTTCTAGCAAAGAAGCGCTCTGGATGGAATCCGTTCTTTCCGTCCTTTCACTACTTCACGTAGGAGGTGGTGGTCTCTTTACACCACAAGGATGCTTACTTTCATGTTCCGATGTCTGCTAGTCACCAAATGTACCTGAGGATTACCGTATTTATCCATGAGGTGGTGAAATACTACCAATTTGCTGCCCTTCCTTTTGGAATCTAATAAGCCCCTTGTTTACGAAGATCTTGACATCAGTGCTGGCGGTCCGGAGATAAGGAGGATCTATAGTTCCTTATCTGGACAATTCACTTCTCTGACCCATTTGAAAGATCTCGGCTGGATTATAAATTGGGAAAAAGTCCTTGATAGTCCCCTCAACATTCATGCCATTTCTGGGCTTTATATTCGATTCTGAGAATTCTATCATATCTCACCCTCTTCCTTGGATACAGAGGATCCTGCAGGGGATTCCCTTCCTCCACTCGTCCAGGAGAGCATCTCTGAGGTCTCTATTCTTGTGTTGATGAGTGCTGCCATAGAAGGGATCCATTGGTCTAATTTTCACATCAGAACTCTACAGTGGTAATTCCTGTCCCAGTGGAACAATTGTCCTAGAGGACTGGACAGGAGCTGTCCTCTCTCCCATTCGACTATGTACAGATTTGAAAAATGAATGTATTTACTAAAAGACAGATATTGACATTATCTAACATCTTAAATATGATTGCGAGTTGGGAATACCCCTTTAAGAGCCTTAAACGTTCCAGGGGAATGATCCCTTCATTCAGAAATGTTTCCGATCAATGAAGTGGGGAGTACCGATCGTGGATCTTCAGATCTTATGTTCTCTCTACAAGGAGGACCACCCTGTGGCATTAAATGCCATGGCAGTTGCATGAGACTTTCCTCTGGCGCACATATTCCCTCCAGTAGAGAGGATTCAGAGAGTGCCGTCCAAGGCCTAGCAGGTTCAGGCCTCTCTCATCGTCGTAGCTCTAATAGAGCGTAGTTCTATCAGATGGTGGCATGAATCAGGGTCCGTTTAGGAACTCTCTTTCAGACACGACCTGGTGTCACGGGACAGCCAAAAAATGCCTCACCCTCCACAGCATGAAGCTGATAGCATGGTGGTTGAGGGCCCATGGTTTGAGGACCTACACTCAGCCACACCAGAGGAACTGCTGCCAACAGGATCTATGCTAGAATTAGATCCATCTTTGTAAGTTTGTGTACAGCCCGAAGTCTACCCACCACCTCTCCTGCTGCTACTGTGCTAGAATTACTCCAGTGGGGGTTTGAAAACGATCTCAGTCCATCAACCCTCAGGGTCCAGGTTGCGGCATTATGTCTCTGTCGGTTTCTGATATTCACAGGACCCTCTCATTAGAGGATTTTCTAAGGCGGTCTCTATGGTTAGGCACTGAGTTTTACAGCTCAGTCTGGGATCTACCTCTCCCCTCAGGAAGTTAAGTGCACCCCCCTTTGAGCCTCTGGAGGATTGTACTTTCGCCCTTCTCTCTTGACCGGTAACCTTCCCATTCGTAATTACGTCTACAGATGGTGAGTGATCTCCAGGCCTTTGGTTCTTCAGTTACATATGTAGCTTTCTTACCTGATAAAGTGTTAAGGTTCCTGACGTCTTTTACACCTGAGATTCCCATATTTACTAACATCAATCAAGTAGTCTCACTTCCAGTACTGTCAGAGGACAACTCGGCACAAGAAGATGTCTACTGGGACTCCTTGGACTTGGCCCACTGTCTCTGTGAATACCTGGACATTACAGTCTCATTCATAAAGTAAGAAAATCATATCTGTATTTTAGGTCCTAAGAAGGGCTGCAAAGCTTCCAAGGCATCCATCTCTCGCTGGATCAGAGAATCAACCCACAATAAGAGCTGGATCAGAGAATCGATCCTCAATAAGAGCTGGATCAGGTAATCGATCCTCAATAAGAGCTTGACCAGGGAATCGACCCTCAATAAGAGCTGGATCAGAGAATCGACCCTCAATAAGAGCTGGACCAGGGAATCGACCCTCAATAAGAGCTGGATCAGAGAATCAACCCACAATAAGAGCTGGATCAGGTAATCGATCCTCAATAAGAGCTTGACCAGGGAATCGACCCTCAATAAGAGCTGGATCAGAGAATTGACCTTCAATAAGAGCTGGATCAGGGAATCAACCCTCAATAAGAGCTGGACCAGGGAATCGACGCTCAATAAGAGCTGGATCAGAGAATCGACCCTCAATAAGAACTGGATCAGAGAATCGACCTTCAATAATAGCTGGATCAGGGAATCGACGCTCAATAAGAGCTGGACCAGGGAATCAACCTTCAATAATAGCTGGATCAGAGAATCGACCCTCAATAAGAGCTGGATCAGGGAATCGACCCTCAATAAGAGCTGGATCAGGGAATCAACCCTCAATAAGAGCTGGATCAGAGAATCGACCCTCAATAAGAGCTGGATCAGGGAATCGACCCTCAATAAGAGCTGGATCAGGGAATCGACCCTCAATAAGAGCTGGATCAGGGAATCGACCCTCAATAAGAGCTGGATCAGAGAATCGACCCTCAATAAGAGCTGGATCAGGGAATCGACCCTCAATAAGAGCTGGATCAGGGAATCGACCCTCAATAAGAGCTGAATCAGAGAATCGACCCTCAATAAGAGCTGGATCAGGGAATCGACCCTCAATAAGAGCTGGACCAGGGAATCAACCCTCAATAAGAGCTGGATCAGGGAATCGACCCTCAATAAGAGCTGGATCAGAGAATCGACCTTCAATAAGAGCTGGATCAGGGAATCGACCCTCAATAAGAGCTGGACCAGGGAATCGACCCTCAATAAGAGCTGGATCAGAGAATCGACCTTCAATAAGAGCTGGATCAGGGAATCGACCCTCAATTTGAGCTGGATCAGAGAATCGACCCTCAATAAGAGCTGGATCAGGGAATCGACCCTCAATTTGAGCTGGATCAGGGAATCGACCCTCAATAAGAGCTGGATCAGGGAATCGACCCTCAATAAGAGCTGGATCAGGGAATCGACCGTCAATAAGAGCTGGATCAGGGAATCGACCCTCAATTTGAGCTGGATCAGAGAATCGACCCTCAATAAGAGCTGGATCCTCCATCATTTCTGACAGCTGGTTTTACCTCTGCGGTTGAACGCTCCTTGGTTTCTGTAGGACAGATTTGTAGTTCTGCCTCATTGTCTACACCGGAGACCTGTGTTACTCACTACAGACTTGGTGAGAGACCCTGGGAGAAGACTTCCTTTGGAAGGTCTGTCCTAAGATCTGTGCATTAGGTCCTTCCCTAGGAGATTCATTGTGCTGCTGTAAGGGAAGCTTTAGGATTCAGAATGTACATCTGTTTTCCCTTAGTCCTTCCCAATCCTTAGACATTCTGCAAATAAAATATATTCACAAAGATGTGAAGCTTAGGGGCTACTTCATATAGTCTATCACATGTCAAAACTCCATCTGTCCCATCACCCGCAGGGCGGAGTAATCCCCATCGTTGTGTGTGCGTGGGTTCGTTGGCATGGGGGGTTTGTTGGCATTAAAAGTGTTATTTCTTTACATGATGTTCATGGTTTATACCACAATAAATTTGTGAGTATCTTTTTTGAAATAAAAAAAACCCAAAAAATATTTAATAGTTTAATATTCCATAAACGTTTTATAGTTGTCCGACCCCGATAAAATTGGTGGGTTTGCAGTGCTCGGGTCTCATTATCCCTGGGATTTGGGAGTCTTTGGAGTGGGGGCGCCATGTTCACACAGTTGATAACCATATCGTCCTTTAGCAGGCCAGGACCTGTGAGCTACGCACCCCATTCCCTACCATTCACCCTGTGGACTCCTCTCGTCAGTGATGTTATTCTCGGCGATCCTCTGAAGATGACTTTATTACATTATCTTCGTTTCAGATATTTAATCAAGTTTCTGGCAAGGTTGGCTGAACAGCATGAAGTGAATAAGATGACACCGAGTAACATAGCCATTGTGCTCGGTCCAAACCTACTATGGGCTCGCAGTGAGGGGTAAGAACAATAACTGGATCTGCCTGGAAATCCTATAACTACCCCTATTTTCCTCATCTGCCTCTTCCTTCTTTCCAGGGATCCGTCCATAGTCGACATGGCTTCTGCTTCCCCCATCCTGGTAGTGAATGTGGTTGAAGGATTGATAAGTTGCGCTGCAGAAGTTTTTCCTGGGGGTAAAGTGGATTTAATACTTTGAGTCTATAACTGGTCGCATACATAAAATAGCGCAGTTGCTCATCCGCTGTCTTTCGTGACTTGGCCAAGCGTGTGTGTTTACTGCCCTAGGGAAAGGAAGAGAAGCAGCCGCCAGATATGTAATGTAACTTGCCTGATCCGTCTTGGGTTCCCAGCTTACATATTAGGGTTGGCAGATCCTGAGCCTTATCTAATGTGTAAGGCCAGCTTAAAGGGGTTTTCCGACTTAATATAAAGTAGTGGCCATAGGAAGGGGGGTGCCATTAAACAAGGAAAGCGGCATTACTCACTGGACAGACCTCCCGGGGCTCCAGCAGAGCTCTTCCAGTCCTCCCAGCCGCTGGCGTCCGTTGGTATACATTACAGGACGGCTGAGGCCAGGAATTGGCTGCAGTGATCACCTGGGTACACGGGAACGTCAATGCGTCAACCATATTAATAAACCGCGGCGGGGAGAGACTGTCTACGCTGCAATGTCAGGGGATCTGTGGGTGAGTAATGGCTTTTTATTGTTTTTATTGTATCCCTCCTCCTTGGCCACATTTTTTATTAAGTTGCTTAACCCCTTTAAAGTATTCCAGGCCCCTCAATGGTGGTTATATCAGGGCTCCGAAATCCAGAGCTAAAACCAGACATCTTTCTGTTAGGACTTATTCACACAAACGTGGAAAATCAGCGGTGTTTTTAACGTCCGTCACACGGCTGAGTAAAAATGATGTTCTTCTATGGGACTAATCATACGGCTGCTGTTTTAACGGACTGTGTGAACGGCCCATGAAGAATAGAACATGTCCTATTTTAAACAGTTTTCACGGGTCCCTCAATAGGCTCAAGTCTATGAGGGATCAGTTTTTCACAGCCGATTCGACACACGTTCATGTGAATATAGCCTAAGAAGCATACAAAATCTCCCCATCTGGGCACAGACAGAATAGCCGTCAGTCAATTGCTCAAGTCGAGTCCCCCCTAAACATTCACGCTCGGAGAAAGTTACTGCCAGACCCCTCTTATCTCTCGAGGAAACAAAGGACGGGACATCGTGGAATCTAACCAGACCGATCCTTCTTTTCCCTGATATCCGCAATCGGTTCGGTAAGGAGGTCCCTTACACATCGGATCGTCGACCATAATCGCGAGTTTGGCTGACCTTTACCTAATGTGCATGGCTAGCTTCACTATTAAGATGTTCCTTTCCCCATTAGCGCGCACATAACAGCCGCTGCCGGACCGCAGAATGAGTCACGAGAAATCCAACCTGACCCATCTGATTTTCTCTGACGTCGGATCACAGGCAATGCTCCCGCAGCCCCATAGGCATTGCATCGGATGTTGTCATGAGCCTGTATCTAATGTCTGTGGGCGGCTTGTGATCTAGACAGGAGGATCTTTGGAGAAACAATGGATCAGACGCCACATTGCACCGTTTCTTCCGGGGTAGGGTACAAGCAGAACCAAAAATACTCCACCGAGAATATCAGCATCTCCTAAATTTCCTTCTGAATGCAGACACTGGCGCGGGATTTATAGGAGTGGAGAAGTCTTTCTGTTGTCATTCATCACGTTTCCTTTTTATTTTGTAGATGAAGATTTTGGGGTTCCAGAAGACTCTGTGACGGCACCAGCAGCTCCAAGAACTGAAAATGTTTCTGCAGCAAACTCCTCACCTCCGGCCATATCAGACAGGTGAGACCGTAGATGTGTTAAGCTTCAACATCTTCCCAATTGTCTGCACTGCTTGGGTCCAAATATGACCCTGAACAGTAACTCACGACTGACCAGATTTATAGATTCATTACAAAATGACCCCCCCCCCCCCCATGTATCTGTAAATATTAAAATATTAGATGACACGGCATCAGCCGCCCTACATGTGTCTCTGTGATAGAACAGTCCTCGCAGGACCACTACTGCTCTCATCTCATCCAGCTAGAATTGGGCAGGAGCTTTTCAGAGGACCAACCCATAGATACCAAGGCGTCAGAGGACATAACCTGCCTTACCAGTCCTGGATAGGCACAGAGCTGTATACCTGGGCATGGTCCACCCCTCCCCCTCTGCCATACTGATGGTGCAGGCTCTTGTGCCCGCTATTCACACTGTTCTTCATTCCAGAGATGCTGAAGTCCTTAGTGTTTCTCCAGAACCTTCTATCAAGTTGGTTCCTGTGAAGGGATCGTCTGTTATTGAGGGGGGCAGTAATACATCCAATCATCCAGAATTCAGCCCCACCACAGCTCGGAAAGGTAAGAGAGGATATTCCCTGTTCTCCTCCTCATTATGTGGGGACCTTGTGCTCCGTATCTGGAACTCTCGCACTGCGTATCCACATTTACTTCTAAGTCACGTTTTTCTATTAGATGACCAAATCCATTTTGGTTTTCTTTCTTCTTTTTCAGTGAAGCGACCAGCACCCCAGCGTCCCAGTGTCCCTCCACCTGTGCAACCTCGAGGATCCACAACTAATGACACCTCCGATGAACTCCAGAGCTCCCGACCTAGGAGGAATGTTGGGGGCAGCCTTAAAGTACCAACCATGCCCCCACCTATTCCTCCCCAGCTAGCCCCGGGTCCTAATGTGAAATCAGAGGGAGGAGATACAGATCCCTCCAAGAGAAGCGCCCCACAACCTCTGCCCAGGAACCGCATTCAATCTACAGACAACTGACGGGAAAGAAGTTCTCCACCTAAAATGAGTATTTTACCAAAGTTGGATCCAGCGGAGTGTAAGAGACTCGTCATCGAAATCTAAGACCCTACAACATGTGAAGCGAATGTAACGTGTGACCCCCCGCCGCTCCCGGGACAGACCAGACACCGGCTTCACATTCTCACCCTTCATCCGTATAAAACACCGCACAGGCTCCTGTGCTCATTAAATAGTTAATTAATCCTAACTATTCTAGGAGTTTTCATCCATACAAAATCTACAGTCCGAAGAGGAGAGATAATCCCCTCAAATGTTGCTGCATCACCGTCTCATTCATGATAAAATGTTCACAGCGGACACCAAATCTGTGACTAATAATCATATTATACAGTCATATATAGACGTGGTCCAGGATACAGTCATATTATACGGTCATATATAGAAGTGGTCCAGGATACAGTCATATTATACGGTCATATATAGAAGTGGCCCAGGATACAGTCATATTATACGGTCATATATAGAAGTGGCCCAGGATACAGTCATATTATACGGTCATATATAGAAGTGGTCCAGGATACAGTCATATTATACGGTCATATATAGACGTGGTCCAGGATACAGTCATATTATACGGTCATATATAGACGTGGTCCAGGATACAGTCATATTATACGGTCATATATAGACGTGGTCCAGGATACAGTCGTATTATACGGTCATATATAGACGTGGTCCAGGATACAGTCATATTATACGGTCATATATAGAAGTGGCCCAGGATACAGTCATATTATACGGTCATATATAGAAGTGGCCCAGGATACAGTCATATTATACAGTCATATATAGAAGTGGTCCAGGATACAGTCATATTATACGGTCATATATAGAAGTGGCCCAGGATAAAGTCATATTATACGGTCATATATAGAAGTGGCCCAGGATACAGTCATATTATACGGTCATATATAGAAGTGGCCCAGGCTACAGTCATATTATACGGTCATATATAGAAGTGGTCCAGGATACAGTCATATTATACGGTCATATATAGAAGTGGCCCAGGATACAGTCATATTATACGGTCATATATAGAAGTGGCCCAGGATAAAGTCATATTATACGGTCATATATAGAAGTGGTCCAGGATACAGTCATATTATACGGTCATATATAGAAGTGGCCCAGACTACAGTCATATTATACGGTCATATATAGAAGTGGCCCAGGCTACAGTCATATTATACGGTCATATATAGAAGTGGTCCAGGATACAGTCCTATTATACGGTCATATATAGAAGTGGCCCAGGATACAGTCATATTATACGGTCATATATAGAAGTGGCCCAGGATAAAGTCATATTATACGGTCATATATAGAAGTGGTCCAGGATACAGTCATATTATACGGTCATATATAGAAGTGGCCCAGACTACAGTCATATTATACGGTCATATATAGAAGTGGCCCAGGCTACAGTCATATTATACGGTCATATATAGAAGTGGTCCAGGATACAGTCATATTATACGGTCATATATAGAAGTGGCCCAGGCTACAGTCATATTATACGGTCATATATAGAAGTGGTCCAGGATACAGTCATATTATACAGTCATATATAGAAGTGGTCCAGGATACAGTCATATTATACGGTCATATATAGAAGTGGTCCAGGATACAGTCATATTATACAGTCATATATAGAAGTGGTCCAGGATACAGTCATATTATACGGTCATATATAGAAGTGGCCCAGGCTACAGTCATATTATACGGTCATATATAGAAGTGGCCCAGGCTACAGTCATATTATACGGTCATATATAGACGTGGTCCAGGATACAGTCATATTATACGGTCATATATAGAAGTGGCCCAGGATACGGTCATATTATACGGTCATATATAGAAGTGGCCCAGGATACAGTCATATTATACGGTCATATATAGACGTGGTCCAGGACACGGTCATATTATACGGTCATATATAGAAGTGGCCCAGGATACAGTCATATTATACGGTCATATATAGACGTGGTCCAGGACACGGTCATATTATACGGTCATATATAGAAGTGGCCCAGGCTACAGTCATATTATACGGTCATATATAGAAGTGGTCCAGGATACAGTCATATTATACAGTCATATATAGACGTGGTCCAGGATACAGTCATATTATACGGTCATATATAGAAGTGGCCCAGGATACAGTCATATTATACGGTCATATATAGAAGTGGTCCAGGATACAGTCATATTATACGGTCATATATAGAAGTGGTCCAGGATACAGTCATATTATACAGTCATATGTAGACGTGGTCCAGGATACAGTCATATTATACGGTCATATATAGAAGTGGCCCAGGTTACAGTCATATTATACAGTCATATATAGAAGTGGTCCAGGATACAGTCATATTATACGGTCATATATAGAAGTGGCCCAGGATACAGTCATATTATACGGTCATATATAGAAGTGGTCCAGGATACAGTCATATTATACGGTCATATATAGAAGTGGTCCAGGATACAGTCATATTATACAGTCATATGTAGACGTGGTCCAGGATACAGTCATATTATACGGTCATATATAGAAGTGGCCCAGGATACAGTCATATTATACGGTCATATATAGAAGTGGTCCAGGATACAGTCATATTATACGGTCATATATAGAAGTGGTCCAGGATACAGTCATATTATACAGTCATATATAGAAGTGGTCCAGGATACTGTCATATTATACAGTCATATATAGAAGTGGCCCAGGATACAGTCATATTATACGGTCATATATAGAAGTGATCCAGGATACAGTCCTATTATACAGTCATATATAGAAGTGGCCCAGGATACAGTCATATTATACGGTCATATATAGAAGTGGTCCAGGAAACAGTCATATTATACGGTCATATATAGAAGTGGCCCAGGATACAGTCATATTATACGGTCATATATAGAAGTGGTCCAGGATACAGTCCTATTATACGGTCATATATAGAAGTGGTCCAGGATACAGTCCTATTATACAGTCATATATAGAAGTGGTCCAGGATACAGTCATATTATACGGTCATATATAGAAGTGGCCCAGGATACAGTCATATTATACGGTCATATATAGAAGTGGCCCAGGATACAGTCCTGTTATACAGTCATATATAGAAGTGGTCCAGGATACAGTCATATTATACGGTCATATATAGAAGTGGTCCAGGATACAGTCCTGTTATACAGTCATATATAGAAGTGGTCCAGGATACAGTCATATTATACGGTCATATATAGAAGTGGCCCAGGATACAGTCATATTATACGGTCATATATAGAAGTGGTCCAGGATACAGTCCTATTATACGGTCATATATAGAAGTGGTCCAGGATACAGTCCTATTATACAGTCATATATAGAAGTGGTCCAGGATACAGTCATATTATACGGTCATATATAGAAGTGGCCCAGGATACAGTCATATTATACAGTCATATATAGAAGTGGTCCAGGATACAGTCATATTATACGGTCATATATAGAAGTGGTCCAGGATACAGTCCTATTATACAGTCATATATAGAAGTGGTCCAGGATACAGTCATATTATACGGTCATATATAGAAGTGGCCCAGGATACAGTCATATTATACAGTCATATATAGAAGTGGTCCAGGATACAGTCCTATTATATAGTCATATATAGAAGTGGTCCAGGATACAGTCATATTATACGGTCATATATAGAAGTGGCCCAGGATACAGTCATATTATACGGTCATATATAGAAGTGGCCCAGGATACAGTCATATTATACGGTCATATATAGAAGTGGCCCAGGATACAGTCATATTATACAGTCATATATAGAAGTGGTCCAGGATACAGTCATATTATACGGTCATATATAGAAGTGGCCCAGGATACAGTCATATTATACAGTCATATATAGAAGTGGTCCAGGATACAGTCATATTATACGGTCATATATAGAAGTGGCCCAGGATACAGTCATATTATACGGTCATATATAGAAGTGGTCCAGGATACGGTCATATTATACGGTCATATATAGAAGTGGCCCAGGATACAGTCCTATTATACGGTCATATATAGAAGTGGTCCAGGATACGGTCATATTATACGGTCATATATAGAAGTGGCCCAGGATACAGTCATATTATACGGTCATATATAGAAGTGGCCCAGGATACAGTCCTATTATACGGTCATATATAGAAGTGGCCCAGGATACAATCATATACGGTCATATATAGAAGTGGTCCAGGATACGGTCATATTATACGGTCATATATAGAAGTGGCCCAGGATACAGTCATATTATACGGTCATATATAGAAGTGGCCCAGGATACAGTCCTATTATACGGTCATATATAGAAGTGGCCCAGGATACAATCATATACGGTCATATATAGAAGTGGTCCAGGATACAGTCATATTATACGGTCATATATAGAAGTGGCCCAGGATACAGTCATATTATACGGTCATATATAGAAGTGGCCCAGGATACAATCATATACGGTCATATATAGAAGTGGTCCAGGATACTGTCATATTATACGGTCATATATAGAAGTGGTCCAGGATACAGTCATATTATACGGTCATATATAGAAGTGGCCCAGGATACAGTCATATTATACGGTCATATATAGAAGTGGCCCAGGATACAGTCATATTATACGGTCATATATAGAAGTGGCCCAGGATACAGTCCTATTATACGGTCATATATAGAAGTGGCCCAGGATACAATCATATACGGTCATATAAAGAAGTGGTCCAGGATACGGTCATATTATACGGTCATATATAGAAGTGGCCCAGGATACAGTCATATTATACGGTCATATATAGAAGTGGCCCAGGATACAGTCCTATTATACGGTCATATATAGAAGTGGCCCAGGATACAATCATATACGGTCATATATAGAAGTGGTCCAGGATACAGTCATATTATACGGTCATATATAGAAGTGGTCCAGGATACAGTCATATTATACGGTCATATATAGAAGTGGCCCAGGATACAGTCATATTATACGGTCATATATAGAAGTGGCCCAGGATACAATCATATACGGTCATATATAGAAGTGGTCCAGGATACTGTCATATTATACGGTCATATATAGAAGTGGTCCAGGATACAGTCATATTATACGGTCATATATAGAAGTGGCCCAGGATACAGTCATATTATACGGTCATATATAGAAGAGGTCCAGGATACAGTCATATTATACGGTCATATATAGAAGTGGCCCAGGATACAGTCATATTATACGGTCATATATAGAAGTGGCCCAGAATACAGTCATATTATACAGTCATATATAGAAGTGGTCCAGGATACAGTCCTATTATACGGTCATATATAGAAGTGGCCCAGGATACAGTCATATTATACGGTCATATATAGAAGTGGCCCAGGATACAGTCATATTATACGGTCATATATAGAAGTGGTCCAGGATACAGTCATATTATACGGTCATATATAGAAGTGGTCCAGGATACAGTCATATTATACGGTCATATATAGAAGTGGTCCAGGATACAGTCCTATTATACGGGCATATATAGAAGTGGCCCAGGATACAGTCATATTATACGGTCATATATAGAAGTGCTCCAGGATACAGTCATATTATACGGTCATATATAGAAGTGGCCCAGGATACAGTCATATTATACGGTCATATATAGAAGTGGCCCAGGATACAGTCATATTATACGGTCATATATAGAAGTGGCCCAGGATACAGTCATATTATACGGTCATATATAGAAGTGGTCCAGGATACAGTCATATTATACAGTCATATATAGAAGTGGTCCAGGATACAGTCATATTATACAGTCATATATAGAAGTGGTCCAGGATACAGTCATATTATACAGTCATATATAGAAGTGGTCCAGGATACAGTCATATTATACGGTCATATATAGAAGTGGTCCAGGATACAGTCATATTGTACGGTCATATATAGAAGTGGTCCAGGATACAGTCATATTATACGGTCATATATAGAAGTGGCCCAGGATACAGTCATATTATACGGTCATATATAGAAGTGGTCCAGGATACAGTCCTATTATACGGTCATATATAGAAGTGGCCCAGGATACAGTCATATTATACGGTCATATATAGAAGTGGTCCAGGATACGGTCATATTATACAGTCATATATAGAAGTGGTCCAGGATACAGTCATATTATACGGTCATATATACAAGTGGTCCAGGATACAGTCATATTATACAGTCATATATAGACGTGGTCCAGGATGCAGTCATATTATACAGTCATATGTAGAAGTGGTCCAGGCTACAGTCATATTATACAGTCATATATAGAAGTGGCCCAGGATACAGTCATATTATACAGTCATATATAGACGTGGTCCAGGATACAGTCATATTATACAGTCATATATAGACGTGGTCCAGGATACGGTCATATTATACAGTCATATATAGAAGTGGTCCAGGATACAGTCATATTATACGGTCATATATACAAGTGGTCCAGGATACAGTCATATTATACAGTCATATATAGAAGTGGTCCAGGATACAGTCATATTATACGGTCATATATACAAGTGGTCCAGGATACAGTCATATTATACGGTCATATATACAAGTGGTCCAGGATACAGTCATATTATACGGTCATATATAGACGTGGTCCAGGATACGGTCATATTATACAGTCATATATAGAAGTGGTCCAGGATACAGTCATATTATACGGTCATATATAGAAGTGGTCCAGGATACAGTCATATTATACGGTCATATATAGACGTGGTCCAGGATACAGTCATATTATACGGTCATATATAGAAGTGGCCCAGGATACTGTCATATTATACGGTCATATATAGAAGTGGTCCAGGATACAGTCCTATTATACGGTCATATATAGAAGTGGTCCAGGATACAGTCCTATTATACAGTCATATATAGAAGTGGTCCAGGATACAGTCATATTATACGGTCATATATAGAAGTGGCCCAGGATACAGTCATATTATACAGTCATATATAGAAGTGGTCCAGGATACAGTCATATTATACGGTCATATATAGAAGTGGTCCAGGATACAGTCCTATTATACAGTCATATATAGAAGTGGTCCAGGATACAGTCATATTATACGGTCATATATAGAAGTGGCCCAGGATACAGTCATATTATACAGTCATATATAGAAGTGGTCCAGGATACAGTCCTATTATATAGTCATATATAGAAGTGGTCCAGGATACAGTCATATTATACGGTCATATATAGAAGTGGCCCAGGATACAGTCATATTATACGGTCATATATAGAAGTGGCCCAGGATACAGTCATATTATACGGTCATATATAGAAGTGGCCCAGGATACAGTCATATTATACGGTCATATATAGAAGTGGTCCAGGATACAGTCATATTATACAGTCATATATAGAAGTGGTCCAGGATACAGTCATATTATACGGTCATATATAGAAGTGGCCCAGGATACAGTCATATTATACAGTCATATATAGAAGTGGTCCAGGATACAGTCATATTATACGGTCATATATAGAAGTGGCCCAGGATACAGTCATATTATACGGTCATATATAGAAGTGGTCCAGGATACGGTCATATTATACGGTCATATATAGAAGTGGCCCAGGATACAGTCCTATTATACGGTCATATATAGAAGTGGTCCAGGATACGGTCATATTATACGGTCATATATAGAAGTGGCCCAGGATACAGTCATATTATACGGTCATATATAGAAGTGGCCCAGGATACAGTCCTATTATACGGTCATATATAGAAGTGGCCCAGGATACAATCATATACGGTCATATATAGAAGTGGTCCAGGATACGGTCATATTATACGGTCATATATAGAAGTGGCCCAGGATACAGGCATATTATACGGTCATATATAGAAGTGGCCCAGGATACAGTCCTATTATACGGTCATATATAGAAGTGGCCCAGGATACAATCATATACGGTCATATATAGAAGTGGTCCAGGATACAGTCATATTATACGGTCATATATAGAAGTGGCCCAGGATACAGTCATATTATACGGTCATATATAGAAGTGGCCCAGGATACAATCATATACGGTCATATATAGAAGTGGTCCAGGATACTGTCATATTATACGGTCATATATAGAAGTGGTCCAGGATACAGTCATATTATACGGTCATATATAGAAGTGGCCCAGGATACAGTCATATTATACGGTCATATATAGAAGTGGCCCAGGATACAGTCATATTATACGGTCATATATAGAAGTGGCCCAGGATACAATCCTATTATACGGTCATATATAGAAGTGGCCCAGGATACAATCATATACGGTCATATAAAGAAGTGGTCCAGGATACGGTCATATTATACGGTCATATATAGAAGTGGCCCAGGATACAGTCATATTATACGGTCATATATAGAAGTGGCCCAGGATACAGTCCTATTATACGGTCATATATAGAAGTGGCCCAGGATACAATCATATACGGTCATATATAGAAGTGGTCCAGGATACAGTCATATTATACGGTCATATATAGAAGTGGTCCAGGATACAGTCATATTATACGGTCATATATAGAAGTGGCCCAGGATACAGTCATATTATACGGTCATATATAGAAGTGGCCCAGGATACAATCATATACGGTCATATATAGAAGTGGTCCAGGATACTGTCATATTATACGGTCATATATAGAAGTGGTCCAGGATGCAGTCATATTATACGGTCATATATAGAAGTGGCCCAGGATACAGTCATATTATACGGTCATATATAGAAGAGGTCCAGGATACAGTCATATTATACGGTCATATATAGAAGTGGCCCAGGATACAGTCATATTATACGGTCATATATAGAAGTGGCCCAGAATACAGTCATATTATACAGTCATATATAGAAGTGGTCCAGGATACAGTCCTATTATACGGTCATATATAGAAGTGGCCCAGGATACAGTCATATTATACGGTCATATATAGAAGTGGCCCAGGATACAGTCATATTATACGGTCATATATAGAAGTGGTCCAGGATACAGTCATATTATACGGTCATATATAGAAGTGGTCCAGGATACAGTCATATTATACGGTCATATATAGAAGTGGTCCAGGATACAGTCCTATTATACGGGCATATATAGAAGTGGCCCAGGATACAGTCATATTATACGGTCATATATAGAAGTGGTCCAGGATACAGTCATATTATACGGTCATATATAGAAGTGGCCCAGGATACAGTCATATTATACGGTCATATATAGAAGTGGCCCAGGATACAGTCATATTATACGGTCATATATAGAAGTGGTCCAGGATACAGTCATATTATACAGTCATATATAGAAGTGGTCCAGGATACAGTCATATTATACAGTCATATATTGAAGTGGTCCAGGATACAGTCATATTATACGGTCATATATAGAAGTGGCCCAGGATACAGTCATATTATACGGTCATATATAGAAGTGGTCCAGGATACAGTCATATTATACGGTCATATATAGAAGTGGCCCAGGATACAGTCATATTATACGGTCATATATAGAAGTGGCCCAGGATACAGTCATATTATACGGTCATATATAGAAGTGGCCCAGGATACAGTCATATTATACGGTCATATATAGAAGTGGCCCAGGATACAGTCATATTATACGGTCATATATAGAAGTGGTCCAGGATACAGTCATATTATACAGTCATATATAGAAGTGGTCCAGGATACAGTCATATTATACAGTCATATATAGAAGTGGTCCAGGATACAGTCATATTATACAGTCATATATTGAAGTGGTCCAGGATACAGTCATATTATACGGTCATATATAGAAGTGGTCCAGGATACAGTCATATTATACGGTCATATATAGAAGTGGTCCAGGATACAGTCATATTATACGGTCATATATAGAAGTGGCCCAGGATACAGTCATATTATACGGTCATATATAGAAGTGGTCCAGGATACAGTCCTATTATACGGTCATATATAGAAGTGGCCCAGGATACAGTCATATTATACGGTCATATATAGAAGTGGTCCAGGATACGGTCATATTATACAGTCATATATAGAAGTGGTCCAGGATACAGTCATATTATACGGTCATATATACAAGTGGTCCAGGATACAGTCATATTATACAGTCATATATAGACGTGGTCCAGGATGCAGTCATATTATACAGTCATATGTAGAAGTGGTCCAGGCTACAGTCATATTATACAGTCATATATAGAAGTGGCCCAGGATACAGTCATATTATACAGTCATATATAGACGTGGTCCAGGATACAGTCATATTATACAGTCATATATAGACGTGGTCCAGGATACGGTCATATTATACAGTCATATATAGAAGTGGTCCAGGATACAGTCATATTATACGGTCATATATACAAGTGGTCCAGGATACAGTCATATTATACAGTCATATATAGAAGTGGTCCAGGATACAGTCATATTATACGGTCATATATACAAGTGGTCCAGGATACAGTCATATTATACGGTCATATATACAAGTGGTCCAGGATACAGTCATATTATACGGTCATATATAGACGTGGTCCAGGATACGGTCATATTATACAGTCATATATAGAAGTGGTCCAGGATACAGTCATATTATACGGTCATATATAGAAGTGGTCCAGGATACAGTCATATTATACGGTCATATATAGACGTGGTCCAGGATACAGTCATATTATACGGTCATATATAGAAGTGGCCCAGGATACTGTCATATTATACGGTCATATATAGAAGTGGTCCAGGATACAGTCATATTATACGGTCATATATAGAAGTGGTCCAGGATACAGTCATATTATACGGTCATATATAGAAGTGGCCCAGGATACAGTCATATTATACGGTCATATATAGAAGTGGCCCAGGATACAGTCATATTATACGGTCATATATAGAAGTGGCCCAGGATACAATCATATTATACGGTCATATATAGAAGTGGTCCAGGATACAGTCATATTATACAGTCATATATGGCTGTGGTCCAGGATACAGTCATATTATACAGTCATATGTAGACGTGGTCCAGGCTACAGTCATATTATACAGTCATATATAGAAGTGGTCCAGGATACAGTCATATTATACAGTCATATATAGAAGTGGTCCAGGATACAGTCCTATTATACGGTCATATATAGAAGTGGCCCAGGATACAGTCATATTATACGGTCATATATAGAAGTGGCCCAGGATACAGTCATATTATACGGTCATATATAGAAGTGGTCCAGGATACAGTCATATTATACAGTCATATATAGACGTGGTCCAGGATGCAGTCATATTATACAGTCATATGTAGAAGTGGTCCAGGCTACAGTCATATTATACGGTCATATATAGAAGTGGCCCAGGATACAGTCCTATTATACAGTCATATATAGAAGTGGCCCAGGATACAGTCATATTATACAGTCATATATAGACGTGGTCCAGGATACAGTCATATTATACAGTCATATATAGACGTGGTCCAGGATACGGTCATATTATACAGTCATATATAGAAGTGGTCCAGGATACAGTCATATTATACGGTCATATATACAAGTGGTCCAGGATACAGTCATATTATACAGTCATATATAGACGTGGTCCAGGATACAGTCATATTATACGGTCATATATAGAAGTGGCCCAGGATACTGTCATATTATACGGTCATATATAGAAGTGGTCCAGGATACAGTCATATTATACGGTCATATATAGAAGTGGTCCAGGATACAGTCATATTATACGGTCATATATAGAAGTGGCCCAGGATACAGTCATATTATACAGTCATATATAGAAGTGGTCCAGGATACAGTCCTATTATACGGTCATATATAGAAGTGGCCCAGGATACAGTCATATTATACGGTCATATATAGAAGTGGCCCAGGATACAGTCATATTATACGGTCATATATAGAAGTGGTCCAGGATACAGTCATATTATACGGTCATATATAGAAGTGGTCCAGGATACAGTCATATTATACGGTTATATATAGAAGTGGCCCAGGATACAGTCATATTATACGGTCATATATAGAAGTGGCCCAGGATACAGTCATATTATACGGTCATATATAGAAGTGGCCCAGGATACAGTCATATTATACGGTCATATATAGAAGTGGTCCAGGATACAGTCATATTATACAGTCATATATAGAAGTGGCCCAGGATACAGTCCTATTATACAGTCATATATAGAAGTGGTCCAGGATACAGTCATATTATACGGTCATATATAGAAGTGGTCCAGGATACAGTCATATTATACGGTCATATATAGAAGTGGCCCAGGATACAATCATATTATACGGTCATATATAGAAGTGGTCCAGGATACAGTCATATTATACAGTCATATATGGCTGTGGTCCAGGATACAGTCATATTATACAGTCATATGTAGACGTGGTCCAGGCTACAGTCATATTATACAGTCATATATAGAAGTGGTCCAGGATACAGTCATATTATACGGTCATATATAGAAGTGGTCCAGGATACAGTCCTATTATACGGTCATATATAGAAGTGGCCCAGGATACAGTCATATTATACGGTCATATATAGAAGTGGCCCAGGATACAGTCATATTATACGGTCATATATAGAAGTGGCCCAGGATACAGTCATATTATACGGTCATATATAGAAGTGGTCCAGGATACAGTCATATTATACGGTCATATATAGAAGTGGTCCAGGATACAGTCATATTATACGGTCATATATAGAAGTGGCCCAGGCTACAGTCATATTATACGGTCATATATAGAAGTGGCCCAGGATACAGTCATATTATACGGTCATATATAGAAGTGGTCCAGGATACAGTCATATTATACGGTCATATATAGAAGTGGTCCAGGATACAGTCGTATTATACGGTCATATATAGAAGTGGCCCAGGATACAGTCATATTATACGGTCATATATAGAAGTGGCCCAGGATACAGTCATATTATACAGTCATATATAGAAGTGGTCCAGGATACAGTCATATTATACGGTCATATATAGAAGTGGCCCAGGATACAGTCATATTATACGGTCATATATAGAAGTGGCCCAGGATACAGTCATATTATACAGTCATATATAGACGTGGCCCAGGATACAGTCATATTATACGGTCATATATAGAAGTGGTCCAGGATACGGTCATATTATACAGTCATATATAGAAGTGGCCCAGGATACAGTCCTATTATACGGTCATATATAGAAGTGGTCCAGGATACGGTCATATTATACGGTCATATATAGAAGTGGCCCAGGATACAGTCATATTATACGGTCATATATAGAAGTGGCCCAGGATACAGTCCTATTATACGGTCATATATAGAAGTGGCCCAGGATACAGTCCTATTATACGGTCATATATAGAAGTGGCCCAGGATACAATCATATACGGTCATATATAGAAGTGGTCCAGGATACAGTCATATTATACGGTCATATATAGACGTGGCCCAGGATACAGTCATATTATACGGTCATATATAGAAGTGGCCCAGGATACAGTCATATTATACAGTCATATATAGACGTGGCCCAGGATACAGTCATATTATACGGTCATATATAGAAGTGGTCCAGGATACGGTCATATTATACAGTCATATATAGAAGTGGCCCAGGATACAGTCCTATTATACGGTCATATATAGAAGTGGTCCAGGATACGGTCATATTATACGGTCATATATAGAAGTGGCCCAGGATACAGTCATATTATACGGTCATATATAGAAGTGGCCCAGGATACAGTCATATTATACAGTCATATATAGAAGTGGTCCAGCATACAGTCATATTATACGGACATATATAGAAGTGGCCCAGGATACTGTCATATTATACGGTCATATATAGAAGTGGTCCAGGATACAGTCATATTATACGGTCATATATAGAAGTGGCCCAGGATACGGTCATATTATACAGTCATATATAGAAGTGGTCCAGGATACAGTCCTATTATACGGTCATATATAGAAGTGGCCCAGGATACGGTCATATTATACGGTCATATATAGAAGTGGTCCAGGATACAGTCATATTATACGGTCATATATAGAAGTGGTCCAGGATACAGTCATATTATACGGTCATATAAAGAAGTGGTCCAGGATACAGTCATATTATACGGTCATATATAGAAGTGGTCCAGGATACAGTCATATTATACGGTCATATATAGAAGTGGTCCAGGATACAGTCCTATTATACGGTCATATATAGAAGTGGCCCAGGATACAGTCATATTATACGGTCATATATAGAAGTGGTCCAGGATACAGTCATATTATACGGTCATATATAGAAGTGGCCCAGGATACAGTCATATTATACGGTCATATATAGAAGTGGCACAGGATACAGTCATATTATACGGTCATATATAGAAGTGGCCCAGGATACAGTCATATTATACGGTCATATATAGAAGTGGTCCAGGATACAGTCATATTATACGGTCATATATAGAAGTGGCCCAGGATACAGTCATATTATACGGTCATATATAGAAGTGGTCCAGGATACAGTCCTATTATACGGTCATATATAGAAGTGGCCCAGGATACAGTCATATTATACGGTCATATATAGAAGTGGTCCAGCATACAGTCCTATTATACGGTCATATATAGAAGTGGTCCAGGATACAGTCATATTATACGGTCATATATAGAAGTGGCCCAGGATACAGTCATATTATACAGTCATATATAGAAGTGGTCCAGGATACAGTCCTATTATACGGTCATATATAGAAGTGGTCCAGGATACAGTCATATTATACGGTCATATATAGAAGTGGCCCAGGATACAGTCATATTATACAGTCATATATAGAAGTGGTCCAGGATACAGTCCTATTATACGGTCATATATAGAAGTGGTCCAGGATACAGTCATATTATACGGTCATATATAGAAGTGGCCCAGGATACAGTCCTATTATACGGTCATATATAGAAGTGGCCCAGGATACAGTCATATTATACGGTCATATATAGAAGTGGTCCAGGATACGGTCATATTATACAGTCATATATAGACGTGGTCCAGGATACAGTCATATTATACGGTCATATATACAAGTGGTCCAGGATACAGTCATATTATACAGTCATATATAGACGTGGTCCAGGATACAGTCATATTATACAGTCATATGTAGAAGTGGTCCAGGCTACAGTCATATTATACAGTCATATATAGAAGTGGCCCAGGATACAGTCATATTATACAGTCATATATAGACGTGGTCCAGGATACAGTCATATTATACAGTCATATATAGACGTGGTCCAGGATACGGTCATATTATACAGTCATATATAGAAGTGGTCCAGGATACAGTCATATTATACGGTCATATATACAAGTGGTCCAGGATACAGTCATATTATACAGTCATATATAGACGTGGTCCAGGATACAGTCATATTATACGGTCATATATAGAAGTGGCCCAGGATACTGTCATATTATACGGTCATATATAGAAGTGGTCCAGGATACAGTCATATTATACGGTCATATATAGAAGTGGTCCAGGATACAGTCATATTATACGGTCATATATAGAAGTGGCCCAGGATACAGTCATATTATACAGTCATATATAGAAGTGGTCCAGGATACAGTCCTATTATACGGTCATATATAGAAGTGGTCCAGGATACAGTCATATTATACGGTCATATATAGGAGTGGTCCAGGATACAGTCATATTATACGGTCATATATAGACGTGGTCCAGGATACAGTCATATTATACGGTCATATATAGAAGTGGCCCAGGATACAGTCATATTATACGGTCATATATAGAAGTGGCCCAGGATACAGTCATATTATACGGTCATATATAGAAGTGGTCCAGGATACAGTCATATTATACGGTCATATATAGAAGTGGTCCAGGATACAGTCATATTATACGGTTATATATAGAAGTGGCCCAGGATACAGTCATATTATACGGTCATATATAGAAGTGGCCCAGGATACAGTCATATTATACGGTCATATATAGAAGTGGCCCAGGATACAGTCATATTATACGGTCATATATAGAAGTGGCCCAGGATACAGTCATATTATACGGTCATATATAGAAGTGGTCCAGGATACAGTCCTATTATACGGTTATATATAGAAGTGGCCCAGGATACAGTCATATTATACGGTCATATATAGAAGTGGTCCAGGATACAGTCATATTATACAGTCATATGTAGATGTGGTCCAGGATACAGTCATATTATACGGTCATATATAGAAGTGGCCCAGGATACAGTCATATTATACGGTCATATATAGAAGTGGTCCAGGATACAGTCATATTATACGGTCATATATAGAAGTGGCCCAGGATACAGTCATATTATACGGTCATATATAGAAGTGGTCCAGGATACAGTCATATTATACGGTCATATATAGAAGTGGCCCAGGATACAGTCATATTATACGGTCATATATAGAAGTGGCCCAGGATACAGTCATATTATACGGTCATATATAGAAGTGGTCCAGGATACAGTCATATTATACGGTCATATATAGAAGTGGTCCAGGATACAGTCATATTATACGGTCATATATAGAAGTGGTCCAGGCTACAGTCATATTATACGGTCATATATAAAAGTGGTCCAGGATACAGTCATATTATACAGTCATATATAGAAGTGGTCCAGGATACAGTCATATTATACGGTCATATATAGAAGTGGCCCAGGATACAGTCATATTATACAGTCATATATAGACGTGGTCCAGGATACAGTCATATTATACGGTCATATATAGAAGTGGCCCAGGATACAGTCATATTATACGGTCATATATAGAAGTGGCCCAGGATACAGTCATATTATACTGTCATATATAGAAGTGGCCCAGGATACAGTCATATTATACGGTCATATATAGAAGTGGTCCAGGATACAGTCATATTATACAGTCATATATAGAAGTGGCCCAGGATACAGTCCTATTATACGGTCATATATAGAAGTGGTCCAGGATACAGTCATATTATACGGTCATATATAGAAGTGGCCCAGGATACAGTCATATTATACGGTCATATATAGAAGTGGCCCAGGATACTGTCATATTATACGGTCATATATAGAAGAGGTCCAGGCTACAGTCATATTATACGGTCATATATAGAAGTGGTCCAGGATACAGTCATATTATACGGTCATATATAGAAGTGGTCCAGGATACAGTCATATTATACGGTCATATATAGAAGTGGTCCAGGATACAGTCATATTATACGGTCATATATAGGAGTGGCCCAGGATACGGTCATATTATACGGTCATATATAGAAGTGGTCCAGCATACAGTCATATTATACGGTCATATATAGAAGTGGTCCAGGATACGGTCATATTATACGGTCATATATAGACGTGGTCCAGGATACAGTCATATTATACGGTCATATATAGAAGTGGCCCAGGATACAGTCATATTATACGGTCATATATAGAAGTGGTCCAGGATACAGTCATATTATACGGTCATATATAGACGTGGTCCAGGATACAGTCATATTATACGGTCATATATAGAAGTGGCCCAGGATACAGTCATATTATACGGTCATATATAGAAGTGGCCCAGGATACAGTCATATTATACGGTCATATATAGAAGTGGCCCAGGATACAGTCATATTATACGGTCATATATAGACGTGGTCCAGGATACAGTCATATTATACGGTCATATATAGAAGTGGCCCAGGATACAGTCATATTATACGGTCATATATAGAAGTGGTCCAGGATACAGTCATATTATACGGTCATATATAGGAGTGGTCCAGGATACAGTCATATTATACGGTCATATATAGACGTGGTCCAGGATACAGTCATATTATACGGTCATATATAGAAGTGGCCCAGGATACAGTCATATTATACGGTCATATATAGAAGTGGTCCAGGATACAGTCATATTATACGGTCATATATAGAAGTGGTCCAGGATACAGTCATATTATACGGTCATATATAGAAGTGGTCCAGGATACAGTCATATTATACGGTCATATATAGAAGTGGCCCAGGATACAGTCATATTATACGGTCATATATAGAAGTGGCCCAGGATACAGTCATATTATACGGTCATATATAGAAGTGGTCCAGGATACAGTCATATTATACGGTCATATATAGAAGTGGCCCAGGATACAGTCATATTATAACGTCATATATAGAAGTGGCCCAGGATACAGTCATATTATACGGTCATATATAGAAGTGGCCCAGGATACAGTCATATTATAACGTCATATATAGAAGTGGTCTAGGATACAGTCATATACGGTCATATATAGAAGTGGTCCAGGATACAGTCATATTATACAGTCATATATAGAAGTGGTCCAGGATACAGTCATATTATACAGTCATATATAGAAGTGGTCCAGGATACAGTCATATTATACGGTCATATATAGAAGTGGCCCAGGATACAGTCATATTATAACGTCATATATAGAAGTGGCCCAGGATACAGTCATATTATAACGTCATATATAGAAGTGGCCCAGGATACAGTCATATTATACGGGCATATATAGAAGTGGCCCAGGATACAGTCATATTATACGGTCATATATAGAAGTGGCCCAGGATACAGTCATATTATACGGTCATATATAGAAGTGGCCCAGGATACAGTCATATTATACAGTCATATATAGAAGTGGCCCAGGATACAGTCATATTATACGGTCATATATAGAAGTGGCCCAGGATACAGTCATATTATACAGTCATATATAGAAGTGGCCCAGGATACAGTCATATTATACGGTCATATATAGAAGTGGTCCAGGATACAGTCATATTATACGGTCATATATAGAAGTGGCCCAGGATACAGTCATATTATACGGTCATATATAGACGTGGCCCAGGATACAGTCATATTATACGGTCATATATAGAAGTGGCCACTTTAACTGTGCTCCATAATGCTGCCTCCACCGTGCTCCATAATGCCGCCCCCGTGCTCCATAATGCCGCCTCCACCGTGCTCCATAATGCTGCCTCCACCGTGCTCCATAATGCTGCCTCCACCGTGCTCCATAATGCCTCCCACACTGTGCTCCATAATGCCGCCTCCACCGTGCTCCATAATGCTGCTTCCACCGTGCTCCATAATGCTGCCTCCACCGTGCTCCATAATGCTGCCTCCACCGTGCTCCATAATGCCGCCTCCGCCCTGCTCCATAATGCTGCCTCCACCGTGCTCCATAATGCTGCTTCCACCGTGCTCCATAATGCTGCCTCCACCGTGCTCCATAATGCTGCCTCCACCGTGCTCCATAATGCTGCCTCCACCGTGCTCCATAATGCTGCCTCCACCGTGCTCCATAATGCTGCCTCCACCGTGCTCCATAATGCTGCCTCCATCGTGCTCCATAATGCCGCCTCCACCGTGCTCCATAATGCCTCCCCCACTGTGCTCCATAATGCTGCCTCCACCGTGCTCCATAATGCTGCCTCCACCGTGCTCCATAATGCCGCCCCCACCGTGCTCCATAATGCCGCCTCCACCGTGCTCCATAATGCTGCCTCCACTGTGCTCCATAATGCTGCCTCCACCGTGCTCCATAATGCTGCTTCCACCGTGCTCCATAATGCTGCCTCCACCGTGCTCCATAATGCTGCCCCGCCGTGCTCCATAATGCTGCCTCCGCCGTGCTCCATAATGCTGCCTCCGCCGTGCTCCATAATGCCTCCCCCACTGTGCTCCATAATGCTGCCTCCACCGTGCTCCATAATGCTGCCTCCGCCGTGCTCCATAATGCTGCCTCCGCCGTGCTCCATAATGCCTCCCCCACTGTGCTCCATAATGCTGCCTCCACCGTGCTCCATAATGCTGCCTCCACCGTGCTCCATAATGCTGCCTCCGCCGTGCTCCATAATGCTGCCTCCGCCGTGCTCCATAATGCCTCCCCCACTGTGCTCCATAATGCTGCCTCCACCGTGCTCCATAATGCTGCCTCCATCGTGCTCCATAATGCCGCCTCCACCGTGCTCCATAATGCCTCCCCCACTGTGCTCCATAATGCTGCCTCCACCGTGCTCCATAATGCTGCCTCCACCGTGCTCCATAATGCCGCCCCCACCGTGCTCCATAATGCCGCCTCCACCGTGCTCCATAATGCTGCCTCCACTGTGCTCCATAATGCTGCCTCCACCGTGCTCCATAATGCTGCTTCCACCGTGCTCCATAATGCTGCCTCCACCGTGCTCCATAATGCTGCCCAATGCTGCCCCTCCGTGCTCCATAATGCTGCCTCCACCGTGCTCCATAATGCTGCCTCCGCCGTGCTCCATAATGCTGCCTCCGCCGTGCTCCATAATGCCTCCCCCACTGTGCTCCATAATGCTGCCTCCACCGTGCTCCATAATGCTGCCTCCGCCGTGCTCCATAATGCTGCCTCCGCCGTGCTCCATAATGCCTCCCCCACTGTGCTCCATAATGCTGCCTCCACCGTGCTCCATAATGCTGCCTCCACCGTGCTCCATAATGCTGCCTCCGCCGTGCTCCATAATGCTGCCTCCGCCGTGCTCCATAATGCCTCCCCCACTGTGCTCCATAATGCTGCCTCCACCGTGCTCCATAATGCTGCCTCCATCGTGCTCCATAATGCCGCCTCCACCGTGCTCCATAATGCCTCCCCCACTGTGCTCCATAATTCTGCCTCCACCGTGCTCCATAATGCTGCCTCCACCGTGCTCCATAATGCCGCCCCCACCGTGCTCCATAATGCCGCCTCCACCGTGCTCCATAATGCTGCCTCCACTGTGCTCCATAATGCTGCCTCCACCGTGCTCCATAATGCTGCTTCCACCGTGCTCCATAATGCTGCCTCCACCGTGCTCCATAATGCTGCCCCGCCGTGCTCCATAATGCTGCCTCCACCGTGCTCCATAATGCTGCCTCCGCCGTGCTCCATAATGCTGCCTCCGCCGTGCTCCATAATGCCTCCCCCACTGTGCTCCATAATGCTGCCTCCACCGTGCTCCATAATGCTGCCTCCGCCGTGCTCCATAATGCTGCCTCCGCCGTGCTCCATAATGCCTCCCCCACTGTGCTCCATAATGCTGCCTCCACCGTGCTCCATAATGCTGCCTCCACCGTGCTCCATAATGCTGCCTCCGCCGTGCTCCATAATGCTGCCTCCACCTTTTGGCAGACTGGATGTAGGTCTTGGTATAACATGGCCGGGCTTGGATGTTTTTCTTTGTTAGAAAAGGCTTCCGTCTTGCCACCCTCCCCCACAGCCCAGACATATGAAGAATATGGGAGATTGTTGTCACATGTACTACACAACCAGTGCCTGCCAGAAAGTCCTGAGCTCCTTTAATGTTGCTGTAGACCTCTTGGTAGCCTCCCGGACCAATTTTCGTCTTGTCTTTTCATCAAGTTTTGAGGGACGTCCAGTTCTTGGTAATGTCACTGTTCTGCCAAATATAATCCACTTCTTGATGACGTCTTCACTGTGTTCCATGGTAGATCTAATGCCTTGGAAATTCTTTGGTACCCTTCTCCTGACTGATGCCTTTCTACAATCCGATCCCTTTGACGTGTTTTTACAGATCACGACTTTTACTGTCACATGTAACACATGTGACCGCGGTGACCGAATTCTTTATGACATTTCCCACTTTTATCTGGAGAATATTTATCAATCTCTGCAGCGGTTTTTCTGACGTAGAAAAGTCGTATTTTGGGCAAAACTTGTTTTATGGGCAAATATTTTGTGTATTTTCTTTTTATAAAATGAAGCACAGTTTAATGTCGGCCCGAGAAATTCGCTATAATTTACAGCCAGAACTGGTTTACCCCTCAGGACATCTCTGCGCAGCGAAATCACGGAAAAGAACGATATTTATTTAACTTGTCCTGAGGGCCGAGGCCTCCGCAGCCGGTGGAGGTCGCAATCCAGGCCAGAGATGCGCCTCATTTATACCGCAGTGTGCGCCGAGATGGTATGTGCAGACGTAGCGTAAACGTCCCGAAAAACGGCCGAAATATCGGAAGCAGAACGCCTCCAAATATCTGCCCATTGATTGCAATGGAAAAAACGGCGTTCTGTTCCGACGGGGCGTTTTTTACACGGCCTTTTTTCAAAACGGCCACGTAAAAAAATGGCCGCGAATAAAAAGTGCAGGTCACTCGTTGAGCCGTTTTTGAAGCCGTATTCATTGTTAGGGTTTGTGCACACGTAGTGTTTTCAGCTGTAAACGTCCCGAAAAAAAAGGCTGAAAAATCGGAAGCAGAAAGCCTCAAAACGGCCGCAAAAAACAAAAAATGCAAGTGGCTTAAAAAACGTCTGAAAATCAGGAGCGGTTTACCCTTGAAAAGCTCCGTATTTTCAGACGTTTTTGAGTTTGTGTGTGAACAGAGCCTGAAAAACGGCTAATAATGCGGGGGTCGAACGCCTCCGAACATCTGCCCATTGATCTCAATGGGGAAAACTGCGTTCCGTTCCCACGGCGTGATTTTTACCCCATAAAAAAGAACCGCATGTCACTTCTTGATCCGTTTGTGGAGCCGTTTTCATGGTCAGGGTTTGTGCACACGTAGTGTAAACGTCCCGAAAAATCGGAAGCCAAACGCCTCCAAACATCTGCCCATTGATTGCAATAGGAAAACGGCGTTCTGTTACGACGGGCCGTTTTTTGAAACATTTTGAAAAACGCCATGTAAAAAAACGGCCACGAAAAAGAAGTGCAGGTCACTCCTTGGGAGGTTTCTGGAGCCGCTTTTCAAAGACTATAAAAAAACAGCTCCAAAAAGGCTGCGAAAAACGAAGCGAAACTCGCGACTTTGATTAAAAAACGTCTGAAAATCAGGAGCGGTTTTCCCTTGAAGCTCCTCCATATTTTCAGACGTTTTTGGATAAGGTGTGAACAGAGCCTCAATCCAGGACCGTAATGGGTGGGGGGCGTATTTAGTTAATAAAACACGCCCCCTTTCTCTGATTGGCTGATACCCACTCGTTTTATATAAAGTCTGAAGACGGAGCAGCTGCTGTGACATTTCACTCGGGAGCTGAGGGACGATGGCGGCTGAGGTGAGGGACGGGGCTCCGGGGCGGGGGAGTGAGTGACGGGTCTCCGGGGCGGGGGAGTGAGTGACGGGTCACCGGGACGGGGGAGTGAGTGTCGGGTCACCGGGACGGGGGAGTGAGTGTCGGGTCACCGGGACGGGGGGGGAGGTGTCGGGTCTGCGGGACGAGGGGGAGGTGTCGGGTCTCCGGGACGGGGGAGTGAGTGACGGGTCTCCGGGACGGGGGTTACTCCGGCTCTTCGGGCGGAATGTCTTTGCTTTCTTGTGTATTTGCGGTCACTTTTTCCTATAGAAGGAGCGGGGACTCCGTGGCGCGGGGTGTGGTCGGGTCGGGTATAACGGTTCTCCCCGGGAGATGAGGCTCCGCCCAGTCCTGATGTTTAACTCTTTCTTTCCTCTTCAGCAGCTCGTGGCGTTTAACTCTTTGCTCCAATTCCAGAATGTTTGCTCCGGTCCCTGTATAATGACGAGGGTCCCTGTATAATGATGAGGGTGGTGGTCCCTGTATAATGATGAGGGTCCCTGTATAACGATGAGGGTGGTGGTCCCTGTATGATCCGGTGTTTGGCTCCCCGGTTCCTCTGGGTGGGATCGGCTGCGGTCTCTCTTGTGACTTCTCTCCTATATTTAGGCTCCTCCCTCGGCCGTTAACTCTTCGTTGTTCTTCTCCATGTTCAGGGTTTAGTTGTGACAAATCTCCATTTGGAACCCGGTCACTGTGTGGAGATCAAGGGCTTCATCCCCCCGGATTGTAAAGGGTAACGTAGATCTGATCCCCCGCTGCAAGTCCTGAGCTGTGTGTGTGTGTGGAGGTGTGTAGAGGGGTGTGTGTGTGTGTGTGTGTGTAGAGGTGTAGGGGGGTGTGTGTGTGTAGGGGGGTGTGTGTGTAGGGGGGTGTGTGTGTAGGGGGGTGTGTGTGTAGGGGGGTGTGTGTGTAGAGGGGTGTGTGTAGGGGGGTGTGTGTGTGTAGGGGGGTGTGTGTGTGGAGGGGTGTGTGTGTGTGTAGAGGGGTGTGTGTGTGTGTAGAGGGGTGTGTGTGTAGAGGGGTGTGTGTGTGTGTGTAGGGGTGTGTGTAGAGGTGTAGGGAGGTGTAGGGGGGTGTGTGTGTGTAGGGGGGTGTGTGTGTGTAGGGGGGTGTGTGTGTGTAGGGGGGTGTGTGTGTGTAGAGGTGTAGGGGTGTGTGTAGAGGTGTAGGGGTGTGTGTAGAGGTGTAGGGGGGTGTGTGTGTAGAGGGGTGTGGGTGTGTGTGTAGAGGTGTGTGTGTGTGTAGAGGTGTAGGGGGGTGTGTGTGTGTGTAGGGGTGAGTGTGGGTGTGTAGAGGTGTGAGTGAGTGAGTGAGTGAGTGAGTGTGTGTGTGTGTGTGTAGAGGTGTAGGGGGGTGTGTGTGTGTGTGGAGGTCGGCTGGTGTTTGGTGGGTCACTCAGACCTGGAGTGTTTAACCCCTTGAGTGGCGGACGTTCTCTTGTTCTACTTTGGACTTGACACGACGTCTTTTCTATTTTCAGCTTTGCAATAAATTTGGGGGAGAACGCCTCGCACTTCCTTCTCCACTTCAACCCTCGTTTTGACCTTCATGGAGACGTCCAAAAAATAGTCTGCAATTCCAAGGAGGCCGATTGTTGGGGATCAGAACAAAGAGAAGATTCCTTCCCCTTCCAGCAGGGGGCAGAGACCACGGTGAGAGGTTTAGTTTTCCTGTGAGGGGTTTGTTGGGGTTTTGGTTATTTCATGTTTGCGGGGGGAACTTGTGGCTGATCTTCCTCGTTCTCTCGGCTGACGCTCCGTTTTGCTGTTTTCTCAGATTTGCTTCGAGTACCAGTCGGATAAGATCACTGTGAAGTTGTCCTCAGGGGAGCAGTTCTCCTTCCCTGTCCGCGTGGCCCTGTCCTCACTCTCGTTCCTCTCCCTGGAAGGCATTCGCTTCAAGTCCATTACAACGGAGTAGCCTCTTCATCCACCTGACTCTGTGCACCATCCGCTCGCTGTGCAGCCTCCTGACTCTGTGCACCATCCGCTCGCTGTGCAGCCTCCTGACTCTGCGCCATCCGTGTAGAACACAATCCCAGACCCTTCTCGGGAGTTTTGCTCCTGGTTTCCCTTCTCTTCCCCTCCGCCTTGGCCGTTATTGCCCTGAAGCGCCAGGTTATGACTTTCAAACACGACCGCTGCTTTTGCTTCACTACAGGAGTTGAGTCCACGCTGAACAGATTAGATTGTGAGCTGCGTGGACAGGGACCCGTGCGGGTCATGCTTTGTGGTGCTGCATGTAAAATGATAATAAATGCCGTCAGCTCTTATGTGTGATACGTCAGCGGGTGTTTCCTTGTTCTGTTCCACGTGTCCTGGGAATCTTTGTTGCCGGTGACCGCACTGTCCACGTTCCTCTACCACGGGTTACGGGGGGGGGCACTGACCGGGCCATGTTACTGCGGCACTTCTGAGCATGAATTTGGGTAACGGGCTTTGTCTCGATCTCGGCTAGTTGGATAATTTAATGCCTAGAGTCGTGTCCAACTTTATTTTTCCCTTCTAACGGCGGCTGAACAGAAACTCCAGGAAACAAGTCGTTTGCCCAAGTGTCTCATGTCCTGAATACAGAACTGGATGGCAAACCAGAACCGGCTCGGGGGGGGGGACACGCCAAGGCGTGGGCTCTGGGGGGGGACACGCCAAGGCGTGGGCTCTAGGAAGGGGGGGGGGGGACACGCTAAGGTGTGGGCGGCTCGGAGCAGATGGAAGATGCAGCAGAGTTTATCCGGCCTCTGACCACGCGCTGCAGTGAGATCGCACAATGAAAGTCATGCTAAAGGGGTTTTCCAGAGATAAAATTGCTGTTTTATCCTCCTGTAAAGCAATAAATGTGGGGGGGGTGTGACTTTTCCCCCGCCTGTCCGCACTCATGTGACCGCTGCCTCCCCTTCACTCCCGTCGCTGCTCCGTCTGATGCCGGAACTCGTAGCAGCGATTCAGGATCTAGTCGAGTGATTGGGACTGTGTGAGATCAGAGATTTCGGTGTTCCTGGCACTGGAGGTGGTTACAGGCGGCCACAACCCAAATTGTTCCATCACCAGTGCCCAGGACCGGGGTTTCATGGAGCCGTCGGAGGACGTCATTCTGAGGTCTATCACCCGTCCAGCCGCACTGCCACATCTCTATACACACCGCATTCCAGATTATTATGCAAATGTTATTTTTCGCTGATTTTCCTAAATAGTCGATGCAGTGACGGTCATTATAATCTTCAGCATCAACCGCGGGAGGATAATGAGAACAAAACATTGTAAAGAGACGTAAAATGGTCATTTGTAGAATTTGCAGCATCAGGAGGTCATATTTACAGACATCACAAGCTCTTTCAATCCAAAAATACCTTTCCAGGACAAGTTACATGTTACACAGGACCCTTCTCTGATATCACCTGCACAGGACAAGTTACATGTTACACAGGACCCTCCTCTGATATCACCTGCACAGCACAAGTTACATGTTACACAGGACCCTCCTCTGATATCACCTGCACAGCACAAGTTACATGTTACACAGGACCCTCCTCTGATATCACCTGCACAGGACAAGTTACATGTTACACAGGACCCTTCTCTGATATCACCTGCACAGCACAAGTTACATGTTACACAGGACCCTTCTCTGATATCACCTGCACAGCACAAGTTACATGTTATACAGGACCCTCCTCTGATATCACCTGCACAGCACAAGTTACATGTTACACAGGACCCTTCTCTGATATCACCTGCACAGGACAAGTTACATGTTACACAGGACCCTTCTCTGATATCACCTGCACAGGACAAGTTACATGTTACACAGGACCCTCCTCTGATATCACCTGCACAGCACAAGTTACATGTTACACAGGACCCTCCTCTGATATCACCTGCACAGCACAAGTTACATGTTACACAGGACCCTTCTCTGATATCACCTGCACAGGACAAGTTACATGTTACACAGGACCCTCCTCTGATATCACCTGCACAGGACAAGTTACATGTTACACAGGACCCTTCTCTGATATCACCTGCACAGCACAAGTTACATGTTACACAGGACCCTTCTCTGATATCACCTGCACAGCACAAGTTACATGTTACACAGGACCCTTCTCTGATATCACCTGCACAGGACAAGTTACATGTTACACAGGACCCTCCTCTGATATCACCTGCACAGCACAAGTTACATGTTACACAGGACCCTTCTCTGATATCACCTGCACAGGACAAGTTACATGTTACACAGGACCCTTCTCTGATATCACCTGCGCAGCACAAGTTACATGTTACACAGGACCCTTCTCTGATATCACCTACACAGCACAAGTTACATGTTACACAGGACCCTTCTCTGATATCACCTGCACAGCACAAGTTACATGTTACACAGGACCCTCCTCTGATATCACCTGCACAGCACAAGTTACATGTTACACAGGACCCTTCTCTGATATCACCTGCACAGCACAAGTTACATGTTACACAGGACCCTTCTCTGATATCACCTGCACAGCACAAGTTACATGTTACACAGGACCCTTCTCTGATATCACCTGCACAGGACAAGTTACATGTTACACAGGACCCTTCTCTGATATCACCTGCACAGCACAAGTTACATGTTACACAGGACCCTTCTCTGATATCACCTGCACAGGACAAGTTACATGTTACACAGGACCCTCCTCTGATATCACCTGCACAGCACAAGTTACATGTTACACAGGACCCTTCTCTGATATCACCTGCACAGCACAAGTTACATGTTACACAGGACCCTCCTCTGATATCACCTGCACAGCACAAGTTACATGTTACACAGGACCCTCCTCTGATATCACCTGCACAGCACAAGTTACATGTTACACAGGACCCTCCTCTGATATCACCTGCACAGGACAAGTTACATGTTACACAGGACCCTCCTCTGATATCACCTGCACAGCACAAGTTACATGTTACACAGGACCCTTCTCTGATATCACCTGCACAGGACAAGTTACATGTTACACAGGACCCTTCTCTGATATCACCTGCGCAGCACAAGTTACATGTTACACAGGACCCTTCTCTGATATCACCTGCACAGCACAAGTTACATGTTACACAGGACCCTTCTCTGATATCACCTGCACAGCACAAGTTACATGTTACACAGGACCCTTCTCTGATATCACCTGCACAGCACAAGTTACATGTTACACAGGACCCTTCTCTGATATCACCTGCACAGCACAAGTTACATGTTACACAGGACCCTTCTCTGATATCACCTGCACAGCACAAGTTACATGTTACACAGGACCCTTCTCTGATATCACCTGCACAGCACAAGTTACATGTTACACAGGACCCTTCTCTGATATCACCTGCACAGCACAAGTTACATGTTACACAGGACCCTCCTCTGATATCACCTGCACAGCACAAGTTACATGTTACACAGGACCCTTCTCTGATATCACCTGCACAGCACAAGTTACATGTTACACAGGACCCTCCTCTGATATCACCTGCACAGGACAAGTTACATGTTACACAGGACCCTCCTCTGATATCACCTGCACAGCACAAGTTACATGTTACACAGGACCCTCCTCTGATATCACCTGCACAGCACAAGTTACATGTTACACAGGACCCTCCTCTGATATCACCTGCACAGCACAAGTTACATGTTACACAGGACCCTTCTCTGATATCACCTGCGCAGGACAAGTTACATGTTACACAGGACCCTTCTCTGATATCACCTGCGCAGCACAAGTTACATGTTACACAGGACCCTTCTCTGATATCACCTGCACAGCACAAGTTACATGTTACACAGGACCCTTCTCTGATATCACCTGCACAGCACAAGTTACATGTTACACAGGACCCTTCTCTGATATCACCTGCACAGCACAAGTTACATGTTACACAGGACCCTTCTCTGATATCACCTGCACAGCACAAGTTACATGTTACACAGGACCCTTCTCTGATATCACCTGCACAGCACAAGTTACATGTTACACAGGACCCTCCTCTGATATCACCTGCACAGGACAAGTTACATGTTACACAGGACCCTCCTCTGATATCACCTGCACAGCACAAGTTACATGTTACACAGGACCCTCCTCTGATATCACCTGCACAGCACAAGTTACATGTTACACAGGACCCTTCTCTGATATCACCTGCACAGCACAAGTTACATGTTACACAGGACCCTTCTCTGATATCACCTGCACAGCACAAGTTACATGTCACACAGGACCCTTCTCTGATATCACCTGCACAGCACAAGTTACATGTTACACAGGACCCTTCTCTGATATCACCTGCACAGCACAAGTTACATGTTACACAGGACCCTTCTCTGATATCACCTGCACAGCACAAGTTACATGTTACACAGGACCCTTCTCTGATATCACCTGCGCAGGACAAGTTACATGTTACACAGGACCCTTCTCTGATATCACCTGCGCAGCACAAGTTACATGTTACACAGGACCCTTCTCTGATATCACCTGCACAGCACAAGTTACATGTTACACAGGACCCTCCTCTGATATCACCTGCACAGCACAAGTTACATGTTACACAGGACCCTTCTCTGATATCACCTGCACAGCACAAGTTACATGTTACACAGGACCCTCCTCTGATATCACCTGCACAGGACAAGTTACATGTTACACAGGACCCTCCTCTGATATCACCTGCACAGGACAAGTTACATGTTACACAGGACCCTTCTCTGATATCACCTGCACAGCACAAGTTACATGTTACACAGGACCCTTCTCTGATATCACCTGCACAGCACAAGTTACATGTTACACAGGACCCTTCTCTGATATCACCTGCACAGGACAAGTTACATGTTACACAGGACCCTTCTCTGATATCACCTGCACAGGACAAGTTACATGTTACACAGGACCCTTCTCTGATATCACCTGCACAGGACAAGTTACATGTTACACAGGACCCTTCTCTGATATCACCTGCACAGGACAAGTTACATGTTACACAGGACCCTTCTCTGATATCATCTGCACAGGACAAGTTACATGTTACACAGGACCCTTCTCTGATATCACCTGCACAGGACAATTTACATGTTACACAGGACCCTTCTCTGATATCACCTGCACAGCACAAGTTACATGTTACACAGGACCCTCCTCTGATATCACCTGCACAGCACAAGTTACATGTTACACAGGACCCTCCTCTGATATCACCTGCACAGCACAAGTTACATGTTACACAGGACCCTCCTCTGATATCACCTGCACAGCACAAGTTACATGTTACACAGGACCCTTCTCTGATATCACCTGCACAGGACAAGTTACATGTTACACAGGACCCTCCTCTGATATCACCTGCACAGCACAAGTTACATGTTACACAGGACCCTTCTCTGATATCACCTGCACAGGACAAGTTACATGTTACACAGGACCCTTCTCTGATATCACCTGCACAGCACAAGTTACATGTTACACAGGACCCTTCTCTGATATCACCTGCACAGCACAAGTTACATGTTACACAGGACCCTTCTCTGATATCACCTGCACAGCACAAGTTACATGTTACACAGGACCCTCCTCTGATATCACCTGCACAGCACAAGTTACATGTTACACAGGACCCTCCTCTGATATCACCTGCACAGGACAAGTTACATGTTACACAGGACCCTTCTCTGATATCACCTGCACAGCACAAGTTACATGTTACACAGGACCCTCCTCTGATATCACCTGCACAGGACAAGTTACATGTTACACAGGACCCTTCTCTGATATCACCTGCACAGGACAAGTTACATGTTACACAGGACCCTTCTCTGATATCACCTGCACAGCACAAGTTACATGTTACACAGGACCCTCCTCTGATATCACCTGCACAGGACAAGTTACATGTTACACAGGACCCTTCTCTGATATCACCTGCACAGGACAAGTTACATGTTACACAGGACCCTTCTCTGATATCACCTGCACAGCACAAGTTACATGTTACACAGGACCCTTCTCTGATATCACCTGCACAGCACAAGTTACATGTTACACAGGACCCTTCTCTGATATCACCTGCACAGCACAAGTTACATGTTACACAGGACCCTTCTCTGATATCACCTGCACAGCACAAGTTACATGTTACACAGGACCCTTCTCTGATATCACCTGCACAGGACAAGTTACATGTTACACAGGACCCTCCTCTGATATCACCTGCACAGGACAAGTTACATGTTACACAGGACCCTCCTCTGATATCACCTGCACAGGACAAGTTACATGTTACACAGGACCCTTCTCTGATATCACCTGCACAGCACAAGTTACATGTTACACAGGACCCTCCTCTGATATCACCTGCACAGGACAAGTTACATGTTACACAGGACCCTTCTCTGATATCACCTGCACAGGACAAGTTACATGTTACACAGGACCCTTCTCTGATATCACCTGCACAGCACAAGTTACATGTTACACAGGACCCTTCTCTGATATCACCTGCACAGCACAAGTTACATGTTACACAGGACCCTTCTCTGATATCACCTGCACAGCACAAGTTACATGTTACACAGGACCCTCCTCTGATATCACCTGCACAGCACAAGTTACATGTTACACAGGACCCTCCTCTGATATCACCTGCACAGGACAAGTTACATGTTACACAGGACCCTTCTCTGATATCACCTGCACAGGACAAGTTACATGTTACACAGGACCCTTCTCTGATATCACCTGCACAGCACAAGTTACATGTTACACAGGACCCTTCTCTGATATCACCTGCACAGCACAAGTTACATGTTACACAGGACCCTTCTCTGATATCACCTGCACAGCACAAGTTACATGTTACACAGGACCCTTCTCTGATATCACCTGCACAGCACAAGTTACATGTTACACAGGACCCTTCTCTGATATCACCTGCACAGGACAAGTTACATGTCACACAGGACCCTTCTCTGATATCACCTGCACAGGACAAGTTACATGTTACACAGGACCCTTCTCTGATATCACCTGCACAGCACAAGTTACATGTTACACAGGATCCTTCTCTGATATCACCTGCACAGCACAAGTTACATGTTACACAGGACCCTTCTCTGATATCACCTGCACAGCACAAGTTACATGTTACACAGGACCCTTCTCTGATATCACCTGCACAGGACAAGTTACATGTCACACAGGACCCTTCTCTGATATCACCTGCACAGGACAAGTTACATGTTACACAGGACCCTTCTCTGATATCACCTGCACAGCACAAGTTACATGTTACACAGGATCCTTCTCTGATATCACCTGCACAGGACAAGTTACATGTCACACAGGACCCTTCTCTGATATCACCTGCACAGCACAAGTTACATGTTACACAGGACCCTTCTCTGATATCACCTGCACAGGACAAGTTACATGTCACACAGGACCCTTCTCTGATATCACCTGCACAGGACAAGTTACATGTTACACAGGACCCTTCTCTGATATCACCTGCACAGCACAAGTTACATGTTACACAGGACCCTTCTCTGATATCACCTGCACAGGACAAGTTACATGTTACACAGGACCCTCCTCTGATATCACCTGCACAGGACAAGTTACATGTTACACAGGACCCTTCTCTGATATCACCTGCACAGGACAAGTTACATGTTACACAGGACCCTTCTCTGATATCACCTGCACAGCACAAGTTACATGTTACACAGGACCCTTCTCTGATATCACCTGCACAGCACAAGTTACATGTTACACAGGATCCTTCTCTGATATCACCTGCACAGCACAAGTTACATGTTACACAGGACCCTTCTCTGATATCACCTGCACAGGACAAGTTACATGTTACACAGGACCCTTCTCTGATATCACCTGCACAGCACAAGTTACATGTTACACAGGACCCTCCTCTGATATCACCTGCACAGCACAAGTTACATGTTACACAGGACCCTTCTCTGATATCACCTGCACAGCACAAGTTACATGTTACACAGGACCCTCCTCTGATATCACCTGCACAGCACAAGTTACATGTTACACAGGACCCTTCTCTGATATCACCTGCACAGGACAAGTTACATGTTACACAGGACCCTCCTCTGATATCACCTGCACAGGACAAGTTACATGTTACACAGGACCCTTCTCTGATATCACCTGCACAGGACAAGTTACATGTTACACAGGACCCTTCTCTGATATCACCTGCACAGCACAAGTTACATGTTACACAGGACCCTTCTCTGATATCACCTGCACAGCACAAGTTACATGTTACACAGGACCCTTCTCTGATATCACCTGCACAGCACAAGTTACATGTTACACAGGACCCTCCTCTGATATCACCTGCACAGGACAAGTTACATGTCACACAGGACCCTTCTCTGATATCACCTGCACAGCACAAGTTACATGTCACACAGGACCCTTCTCTGATATCACCTGCACAGCACAAGTTACATGTTACACAGGACCCTCCTCTGATATCACCTGCACAGCACAAGTTACATGTTACACAGGACCCTTCTCTGATATCACCTGCACAGGACAAGTTACATGTTACACAGGACCCTCCTCTGATATCACCTGCACAGCACAAGTTACATGTTACACAGGACCCTCCTCTGATATCACCTGCACAGCACAAGTTACATGTTACACAGGACCCTCCTCTGATATCACCTGCACAGCACAAGTTACATGTTACACAGGACCCTTCTCTGATATCACCTGCACAGGACAAGTTACATGTTACACAGGACCCTTCTCTGATATCACCTGCACAGCACAAGTTACATGTTACACAGGACCCTCCTCTGATATCACCTGCACAGCACAAGTTACATGTTACACAGGACCCTCCTCTGATATCACCTGCACAGCACAAGTTACATGTTACACAGGACCCTTCTCTGATATCACCTGCACAGGACAAGTTACATGTTACACAGGACCCTTCTCTGATATCACCTGCACAGCACAAGTTACATGTTACACAGGACCCTCCTCTGATATCACCTGCACAGCACAAGTTACATGTTACACAGGACCCTTCTCTGATATCACCTGCACAGCACAAGTTACATGTTACACAGGACCCTTCTCTGATATCACCTGCACAGCACAAGTTACATGTTACACAGGACCCTCCTCTGATATCACCTGCACAGGACAAGTTACATGTTACACAGGACCCTTCTCTGATATCACCTGCACAGCACAAGTTACATGTTACACAGGACCCTTCTCTGATATCACCTGCACAGCACAAGTTACATGTTACACAGGACCCTTCTCTGATATCACCTGCACAGGACAAGTTACATGTTACACAGGACCCTCCTCTGATATCACCTGCACAGGACAAGTTACATGTTACACAGGACCCTCCTCTGATATCACCTGCACAGGACAAGTTACATGTTACACAGGACCCTTCTCTGATATCACCTGCACAGCACAAGTTACATGTTACACAGGACCCTCCTCTGATATCACCTGCACAGGACAAGTTACATGTTACACAGGACCCTTCTCTGATATCACCTGCACAGGACAAGTTACATGTTACACAGGACCCTTCTCTGATATCACCTGCACAGCACAAGTTACATGTTACACAGGACCCTTCTCTGATATCACCTGCACAGCACAAGTTACATGTTACACAGGACCCTTCTCTGATATCACCTGCACAGCACAAGTTACATGTTACACAGGACCCTCCTCTGATATCACCTGCACAGCACAAGTTACATGTTACACAGGACCCTCCTCTGATATCACCTGCACAGGACAAGTTACATGTTACACAGGACCCTTCTCTGATATCACCTGCACAGGACAAGTTACATGTTACACAGGACCCTTCTCTGATATCACCTGCACAGCACAAGTTACATGTTACACAGGACCCTTCTCTGATATCACCTGCACAGCACAAGTTACATGTTACACAGGACCCTTCTCTGATATCACCTGCACAGCACAAGTTACATGTTACACAGGACCCTTCTCTGATATCACCTGCACAGCACAAGTTACATGTTACACAGGACCCTTCTCTGATATCACCTGCACAGGACAAGTTACATGTCACACAGGACCCTTCTCTGATATCACCTGCACAGGACAAGTTACATGTTACACAGGACCCTTCTCTGATATCACCTGCACAGCACAAGTTACATGTTACACAGGATCCTTCTCTGATATCACCTGCACAGCACAAGTTACATGTTACACAGGACCCTTCTCTGATATCACCTGCACAGCACAAGTTACATGTTACACAGGACCCTTCTCTGATATCACCTGCACAGGACAAGTTACATGTCACACAGGACCCTTCTCTGATATCACCTGCACAGGACAAGTTACATGTTACACAGGACCCTTCTCTGATATCACCTGCACAGCACAAGTTACATGTTACACAGGATCCTTCTCTGATATCACCTGCACAGGACAAGTTACATGTCACACAGGACCCTTCTCTGATATCACCTGCACAGCACAAGTTACATGTTACACAGGACCCTTCTCTGATATCACCTGCACAGGACAAGTTACATGTCACACAGGACCCTTCTCTGATATCACCTGCACAGGACAAGTTACATGTTACACAGGACCCTTCTCTGATATCACCTGCACAGCACAAGTTACATGTTACACAGGACCCTTCTCTGATATCACCTGCACAGGACAAGTTACATGTTACACAGGACCCTCCTCTGATATCACCTGCACAGGACAAGTTACATGTTACACAGGACCCTTCTCTGATATCACCTGCACAGGACAAGTTACATGTTACACAGGACCCTTCTCTGATATCACCTGCACAGCACAAGTTACATGTTACACAGGACCCTTCTCTGATATCACCTGCACAGCACAAGTTACATGTTACACAGGATCCTTCTCTGATATCACCTGCACAGCACAAGTTACATGTTACACAGGACCCTTCTCTGATATCACCTGCACAGGACAAGTTACATGTTACACAGGACCCTTCTCTGATATCACCTGCACAGCACAAGTTACATGTTACACAGGACCCTCCTCTGATATCACCTGCACAGCACAAGTTACATGTTACACAGGACCCTTCTCTGATATCACCTGCACAGCACAAGTTACATGTTACACAGGACCCTCCTCTGATATCACCTGCACAGCACAAGTTACATGTTACACAGGACCCTTCTCTGATATCACCTGCACAGGACAAGTTACATGTTACACAGGACCCTCCTCTGATATCACCTGCACAGGACAAGTTACATGTTACACAGGACCCTTCTCTGATATCACCTGCACAGGACAAGTTACATGTTACACAGGACCCTTCTCTGATATCACCTGCACAGCACAAGTTACATGTTACACAGGACCCTTCTCTGATATCACCTGCACAGCACAAGTTACATGTTACACAGGACCCTTCTCTGATATCACCTGCACAGCACAAGTTACATGTTACACAGGACCCTCCTCTGATATCACCTGCACAGGACAAGTTACATGTCACACAGGACCCTTCTCTGATATCACCTGCACAGCACAAGTTACATGTCACACAGGACCCTTCTCTGATATCACCTGCACAGCACAAGTTACATGTTACACAGGACCCTCCTCTGATATCACCTGCACAGCACAAGTTACATGTTACACAGGACCCTCCTCTGATATCACCTGCACAGCACAAGTTACATGTTACACAGGACCCTTCTCTGATATCACCTGCACAGGACAAGTTACATGTTACACAGGACCCTTCTCTGATATCACCTGCACAGCACAAGTTACATGTTACACAGGACCCTCCTCTGATATCACCTGCACAGCACAAGTTACATGTTACACAGGACCCTTCTCTGATATCACCTGCACAGCACAAGTTACATGTTACACAGGACCCTCCTCTGATATCACCTGCACAGCACAAGTTACATGTTACACAGGACCCTTCTCTGATATCACCTGCACAGCACAAGTTACATGTTACACAGGACCCTTCTCTGATATCACCTGCACAGGACAAGTTACATGTCACACAGGACCCTTCTCTGATATCACCTGCACAGCACAAGTTACATGTCACACAGGACCCTTCTCTGATATCACCTGCACAGGACAAGTTACATGTCACACAGGACCCTCCTCTGATATCACCTGCACAGCACAAGTTACATGTTACACAGGACCCTCCTCTGATATCACCTGCACAGGACAAGTTACATGTTACACAGGACCCTTCTCTGATATTACCGGCACAGCACAAGTTACATGTTACACAGGACCCTCCTCTGATATCACCTGCACAGGACAAGTTACATGTTACACGGGACCCTCCTCTGATATCAACTGCACAGCACAAGTTACATGTTACACGGGACCCTCCTCTGATATCACCTGCACAGCACAAGTTACATGTTACACGGGACCCTCCTCTGATATCACCTGCACAGCACAAGTTACATGTCACACGGGACCCTCCTCTGATATCACCTGCACAGGACAAGTTACATGTTACACGGGGCCCTCCTCTGATATCACCTGCACAGCACAAGTTACATGTTACACGGGACCCTTCTCTGATATCACCTGCACAGGACAAGTTACATGTTACACAGGACCCTTCTCTGATATCACCTGCACAGGACAAGTTACATGTTACACAGGACCCTCCTCTGATATCACCTGCACAGCACAAGTTACATGTTACACGGGACCCTCCTCTGATATCACCTGCACAGCACAAGTTACATGTTACACGGGACCCTTCTCTGATATCACCTGCACAGGACAAGTTACATGTTACACGGGACCCTTCTTTGATATCACCTGCACAGCACAAGTTACATGTTACACGGGACCCTCCTCTGATATCACCTGCACAGCACAAGTTACATGTCACACGGGACCCTCCTCTGATATCACCTGCACAGCACAAGTTACATGTCACACAGGACCCTCCTCTGATATCACCTGCACAGCACAAGTTACATGTTACACAGGACCCTCCTCTGATATCACCTGCACAGCACAAGTTACATGTTACACAGGACCCTCCTCTGATATCACCTGCACAGGACAAGTTACATGTTACACAGGACCCTTCTCTGATATCACCTGCACAGCACAAGTTACATGTTACACAGGACCCTCCTCTGATATCACCTGCACAGCACAAGTTACATGTTACACAGGACCCTTCTCTGATATCACCTGCACAGGACAAGTTACATGTTACACAGGACCCTTCTCTGATATCACCTGCACAGCACAAGTTACATGTTACACAGGACCCTTCTCTGATATCACCTGCACAGCACAAGTTACATGTTACACAGGATCCTTCTCTGATATCACCTGCACAGCACAAGTTACATGTTACACAGGACCCTTCTCTGATATCACCTGCACAGGACAAGTTACATGTTACACAGGACCCTTCTCTGATATCACCTGCACAGCACAAGTTACATGTTACACAGGACCCTCCTCTGATATCACCTGCACAGGACAAGTTACATGTTACACAGGACCCTTCTCTGATATCACCTGCACAGCACAAGTTACATGTTACACAGGACCCTTCTCTGATATCACCTGCACAGCACAAGTTACATGTTACACAGGACCCTTCTCTGATATCACCTGCACAGCACAAGTTACATGTTACACAGGACCCTTCTCTGATATCACCTGCACAGCACAAGTTACATGTTACACAGGACCCTCCTCTGATATCACCTGCACAGCACAAGTTACATGTCACACAGGACCCTCCTCTGATATCACCTGCACAGGACAAGTTACATGTCACACAGGACCCTTCTCTGATATCACCTGCACAGCACAAGTTACATGTCACACAGGACCCTTCTCTGATATCACCTGCACAGCACAAGTTACATGTTACACAGGACCCTCCTCTGATATCACCTGCACAGCACAAGTTACATGTTACACAGGACCCTCCTCTGATATCACCTGCACAGCACAAGTTACATGTTACACAGGACCCTTCTCTGATATCACCTGCACAGGACAAGTTACATGTTACACAGGACCCTTCTCTGATATCACCTGCACAGCACAAGTTACATGTTACACAGGACCCTTCTCTGATATCACCTGCACAGCACAAGTTACATGTTACACAGGACCCTTCTCTGATATCACCTGCACAGGACAAGTTACATGTTACACAGGACCCTCCTCTGATATCACCTGCACAGGACAAGTTACATGTTACACAGGACCCTCCTCTGATATCACCTGCACAGCACAAGTTACATGTTACACAGGACCCTTCTCTGATATCACCTGCACAGGACAAGTTACATGTTACACAGGACCCTCCTCTGATATCACCTGCACAGGACAAGTTACATGTTACACAGGACCCTTCTCTGATATCACCTGCACAGCACAAGTTACATGTTACACAGGACCCTTCTCTGATATCACCTGCACAGCACAAGTTACATGTTACACAGGACCCTTCTCTGATATCACCTGCACAGGACAAGTTACATGTTACACAGGACCCTCCTCTGATATCACCTGCACAGGACAAGTTACATGTTACACAGGACCCTCCTCTGATATCACCTGCACAGCACAAGTTACATGTTACACAGGACCCTCCTCTGATATCACCTGCACAGGACAAGTTACATGTTACACAGGACCCTCCTCTGATATCACCTGCACAGGACAAGTTACATGTTACACAGGACCCTCCTCTGATATCACCTGCACAGGACAAGTTACATGTCACACAGGATCCTTCTCTGATATCACCTGCACAGCACAAGTTACATGTTACACAGGACCCTTCTCTGATATCACCTGCACAGCACAAGTTACATGTTACACAGGACCCTCCTCTGATATCACCTGCACAGCACAAGTTACATGTTACACAGGACCCTTCTCTGATATCACCTGCACAGCACAAGTTACATGTTACACAGGACCCTCCTCTGATATCACCTGCACAGCACAAGTTACATGTTACACAGGACCCTCCTCTGATATCACCTGCACAGCACAAGTTACATGTTACACAGGACCCTTCTCTGATATCACCTGCACAGCACAAGTTACATGTTACACAGGACCCTTCTCTGATATCACCTGCACAGGACAAGTTACATGTTACACAGGACCCTTCTCTGATATCACCTGCACAGGACAAGTTACATGTTACACAGGACCCTTCTCTGATATCACCTGCACAGCACAAGTTACATGTTACACAGGACCCTCCTCTGATATCACCTGCACAGCACAAGTTACATGTTACACAGGACCCTTCTCTGATATCACCTGCACAGCACAAGTTACATGTTACACAGGACCCTCCTCTGATATCACCTGCACAGCACAAGTTACATGTTACACAGGACCCTCCTCTGATATCACCTGCACAGGACAAGTTACATGTTACACAGGACCCTTCTCTGATATCACCTGCACAGGACAAGTTACATGTTACACAGGACCCTTCTCTGATATCACCTGCACAGCACAAGTTACATGTTACACAGGACCCTCCTCTGATATCACCTGCACAGGACAAGTTACATGTCACACAGGACCCTTCTCTGATATCACCTGCACAGCACAAGTTACATGTTACACAGGACCCTTCTCTGATATCACCTGCACAGGACAAGTTACATGTCACACAGGACCCTTCTCTGATATCACCTGCACAGCACAAGTTACATGTTACACAGGACCCTTCTCTGATATCACCTGCACAGCACAAGTTACATGTTACACAGGACCCTCCTCTGATATCACCTGCACAGGACAAGTTACATGTTACACAGGACCCTTCTCTGATATCACCTGCACAGGACAAGTTACATGTTACACAGGACCCTTCTCTGATATCACCTGCACAGGACAAGTTACATGTCACACAGGACCCTTCTCTGATATCACCTGCACAGCACAAGTTACATGTTACACAGGACCCTTCTCTGATATCACCTGCACAGGACAAGTTACATGTCACACAGGACCCTTCTCTGATATCACCTGCACAGCACAAGTTACATGTCACACAGGACCCTTCTCTGATATCACCTGCACAGCACAAGTTACATGTTACACAGGACCCTTCTCTGATATCACCTGCACAGCACAAGTTACATGTTACACAGGACCCTCCTCTGATATCACCTGCACAGCACAAGTTACATGTTACACAGGACCCTCCTCTGATATCACCTGCACAGCACAAGTTACATGTTACACAGGACCCTTCTCTGATATCACCTGCACAGCACAAGTTACATGTTACACAGGACCCTTCTCTGATATCACCGGCACAGCACAAGTTACATGTTACACAGGACCCTTCTCTGATATCACCTGCACAGCACAAGTTACATGTTACACAGGACCCTCCTCTGATATCACCGGCACAGCACAAGTTACATGTTACACAGGACCCTCCTCTGATATCACCTGCACAGCACAAGTTACATGTCACACAGGACCCTTCTCTGATATCACCTGCACAGGACAAGTTACATGTTACACGGGACCCTTCTCTGATATCACCTGCACAGCACAAGTTACATGTTACACGGGACCCTTCTCTGATATCACCTGCACAGGACAAGTTACATGTTACACGGGACCCTTCTCTGATATCACCTGCACAGCACAAGTTACATGTTACACGGGACCCTCCTCTGATATCACCTGCACAGCACAAGTTACATGTTACACGGGACCCTCCTCTGATATCACCTGCACAGCACAAGTTACATGTCACACGGGACCCTCCTCTGATATCACCTGCACAGGACAAGTTACATGTTACACGGGGCCCTCCTCTGATATCACCTGCACAGCACAAGTTACATGTTACACGGGACCCTTCTCTGATATCACCTGCACAGGACAAGTTACATGTTACACAGGACCCTTCTCTGATATCACCTGCACAGGACAAGTTACATGTTACACAGGACCCTCCTCTGATATCACCTGCACAGCACAAGTTACATGTTACACGGGACCCTCCTCTGATATCACCTGCACAGCACAAGTTACATGTTACACGGGACCCTTCTCTGATATCACCTGCACAGGACAAGTTACATGTTACACGGGACCCTTCTTTGATATCACCTGCACAGCACAAGTTACATGTTACACGGGACCCTCCTCTGATATCACCTGCACAGCACAAGTTACATGTCACACGGGACCCTCCTCTGATATCACCTGCACAGCACAAGTTACATGTCACACAGGACCCTCCTCTGATATCACCTGCACAGCACAAGTTACATGTTACACAGGACCCTCCTCTGATATCACCTGCACAGCACAAGTTACATGTTACACAGGACCCTCCTCTGATATCACCTGCACAGGACAAGTTACATGTTACACAGGACCCTTCTCTGATATCACCTGCACAGCACAAGTTACATGTTACACAGGACCCTCCTCTGATATCACCTGCACAGCACAAGTTACATGTTACACAGGACCCTTCTCTGATATCACCCGCACAGGACAAGTTACATGTTACACAGGACCCTCCTCTGATATCACCCGCACAGCACAAGTTACATGTTACACAGGACCCTCCTCTGATATCACCCGCACAGCACAAGTTACATGTTACACAGGACCCTTCTCTGATATCACCTGCACAGCACAAGTTACATGTTACACAGGACCCTCCTCTGATATCACCTGCACAGGACAAGTTACATGTTACACAGGACCCTTCTCTGATATCACCTGCACAGCACAAGTTACATGTTACACAGGACCCTCCTCTGATATCACCTACACAGGACAAGTTACATGTTACACAGGACCCTCCTCTGATATCACCTGCACAGCACAAGTTACATGTTACACAGGACCCTCCTCTGATATCACCTGCACAGCACAAGTTACATGTTACACAGGACCCTTCTCTGATATCACCGGCACAGCACAAGTTACATGTTACACAGGACCCTCCTCTGATATCACCTGCACAGCACAAGTTACATGTTACACAGGACCCTCCTCTGATATCACCTGCACAGGACAAGTTACATGTTACACAGGACCCTCCTCTGATATCACCTGCACAGCACAAGTTACATGTTACACAGGACCCCTCCTCTGATATCACCTGCACAGGACAAGTTACACAGGACCCTCCTCTGATATCACCTGCACAGCACAAGTTACATGTTACACAGGACCCTTCTCTGATATCACCTGCACAGCACAAGTTACATGTTACACAGGACCCTTCTCTGATATCACCTGCACAGCACAAGTTACATGTCACACAGGACCCTCCTCTGATATCACCTGCACAGGACAAGTTACATGTTACACAGGACCCTCCTCTGATATCACCTGCACAGCACAAGTTACATGTTACACAGGACTCTTCTCTGATATCACCTGCACAGGACAAGTTACATGTCACACAGGACCCTTCTCTGATATCACCTGCACAGCACAAGTTACATGTTACACAGGACCCTTCTCTGATATCACCTGCACAGGACAAGTTACATGTTACACAGAACCCTCCTCTGATATCACCTGCACAGGACAAGTTACATGTTACACAGGACCCTTCTCTGATATCACCTGCACAGGACAAGTTACATGTTACACAGGACCCTCCTCTGATATCACCTGCACAGCACAAGTTACATGTTACACAGGACCCTTCTCTGATATCACCTGCACAGCACAAGTTACATGTCACACAGGACCCTCCTCTGATATCACCTGCACAGCACAAGTTACATGTTACACAGGACCCTCCTCTGATATCACCTGCACAGGACAAGTTACATGTTACACAGGACCCTTCTCTGATATCACCTGCACAGGACAAGTTACATGTTACACAGGACCCTTCTCTGATATCACCTGCACAGGACAAGTTACATGTTACACAGGACCCTTCTCTGATATCACCTGCACAGGACAAGTTACATGTTACACAGGACCCTTCTCTGATATCACCTGCACAGGACAAGTTACATGTTACACAGGACCCTTCTCTGATATCACCTGCACAGCACAAGTTACATGTTACACAGGACCCTTCTCTGATATCAACTGCACAGGACAAGTTACATGTTACACAGGACCCTTCTCTGATATCACCTGCACAGGACAAGTTACATGTTACACAGGACCCTTCTCTGATATCACCTGCACAGCACAAGTTACATGTTACACAGGACCCTCCTCTGATATCACCTGCACAGCACAAGTTACATGTTACACAGGACCCTTCTCTGATATCACCTGCACAGGACAAGTTACATGTTACACAGGACCCTCCTCTGATATCACCTGCACAGCACAAGTTACATGTTACACAGGACCCTTCTCTGATATCACCTGCACAGCACAAGTTACATGTTACACAGGACCCTTCTCTGATATCACCTGCACAGGACAAGTTACATGTTACACAGGACCCTCCTCTGATATCACCTGTACAGCACAAGTTACATGTTACACAGGACCCTTCTCTGATATCACCTGCACAGGACAAGTTACATGTTACACAGGACCCTTCTCTGATATCACCTGCACAGGACAAGTTACATGTTACACAGGACCCTTCTCTGATGTCACCTGCACAGCACAAGTTACAGGTTACACAGGACCCTTCTCTGATATCACCTGCACAGCACAAGTTACATGTTACACAGGACCCTTCTCTGATATCACCTGCACAGCACAAGTTACATGTTACACAGGACCCTTCTCTGATATCACCTGCACAGGACAAGTTACATGTTACACAGGACCCTCCTCTGATATCACCTGCACAGCACAAGTTACATGTTACACAGGACCCTTCTCTGATATCACCTGCACAGGACAAGTTACATGTTACATAGGACCCTTCTCTGATATCACCTGCACAGCACAGGTTACATGTTACACAGGACACTTCTCTGATATCACCTGCACAGCACAAGTTACATGTTACACAGGACCCTTCTCTGATATCACCTGCACAGGACAAGTTACATGTTACACAGGACCCTTCTCTGATATCACCTGCACAGGACAAGTTACATGTTACACAGGACCCTTCTCTGATATCACCTGCACAGCACAGGTTACATGTTACACAGGACACTTCTCTGATATCACCTGCACAGCACAAGTTACATGTTACACAGGACCCTTCTCTGATATCACCTGCACAGGACAAGTTACATGTTACACAGGACCCTTCTCTGATATCCCCTGCACAGGACAAGTTACATGTTACACAGGACCCTTCTCTGATATCACCTGCACAGTACAAGTTACATGTTACACAGGACCCTCCTCTGATATCACCTGCACAGGACAAGTTACATGTTACACAGGACCCTCCTCTGATATCACCTGCACAGGACAAGTTACATGTTACACAGGACCCTTCTCTGATATCCCCTGCACAGGACAAGTTACATGTTACACAGGACCCTTCTCTGATATCACCTGCACAGCACAAGTTACATGTTACACAGGACCCTCCTCTGATATCACCTGCACAGGACAAGTTACATGTTACACAGGACCCTTCTCTGATATCCCCTGCACAGGACAAGTTACATGTTACACAGGACCCTTCTCTGATATCACCTGCACAGCACAAGTTACATGTTACACAGGACCCTCCTCTGATATCACCTGCACAGGACAAGTTACATGTTACACAGGACCCTTCTCTGATATCACCTGCACAGGACAAGTTACATGTTACACAGGACCCTTCTCTGATATCACCTGCACAGGACAAGTTACATGTTACACAGGACCCTCCTCTGATATCACCTGCACAGCACAAGTGACATGTTACACAGGACCCTCCTCTGATATCACCTGCACAGGACAAGTTACATGTTACACAGGACCCTCCTCTGATATCACCTGCACAGGACAAGTTACATGTTACACAGGACCCTTCTCTGATATCACCTGCACAGGACAAGTTACATGTTACACAGGACCCTCCTCTGATATCACCTGCACAGGACAAGTTACATGTTACACAGGACCCTCCTCTGATATCACCTGCACAGGACAAGTTACATGTTACACAGGACCCTTCTCTGATATCCCCTGCACAGGACAAGTTACATGTTACACAGGACCCTTCTCTGATATCACCTGCACAGCACAAGTTACATGTTACACAGGACCCTCCTCTGATATCACCTGCACAGGACAAGTTACATGTTACACAGGACCCTTCTCTGATATCACCTGCACAGGACAAGTTACATGTTACACAGGACCCTTCTCTGATATCACCTGCACAGGACAAGTTACATGTTACACAGGACCCTTCTCTGATATCACCTGCACAGGACAAGTTACATGTTACACAGGACCCTTCTCTGATATCACCTGCACAGCACAAGTTACATGTTACACAGGACCCTTCTCTGATATCACCTGCACAGGACAAGTTACATGTTACACAGGACCCTTCTCTGATATCACCTGCACAGCACAAGTTACATGTTACACAGGACCCTCCTCTGATATCACCTGCACAGCACAAGTTACATGTTACACAGGACCCTTCTCTGATATCACCTGCACAGCACAAGTTACATGTTACACAGGACCCTCCTCTGATATCACCTGCACAGGACAAGTTACATGTTACACAGGACCCTTCTCTGATATCACCTGCACAGGACAAGTTACATGTTACACAGGACCCTTCTCTGATATCACCTGCACAGGACAAGTTACATGTTACACAGGACCCTTCTCTGATATCACCTGCACAGCACAAGTTACATGTTACACAGGACCCTCCTCTGATATCACCTGCACAGGACAAGTTACATGTTACACAGGACCCTCCTCTGATATCACCTGCACAGGACAAGTTACATGTTACACAGGACCCTCCTCTGATATCACCTGCACAGCACAAGTTACATGTTACACAGGACCCTCCTCTGATATCACCTGCACAGGACAAGTTACATGTTACACAGGACCCTTCTCTGATATCACCTGCACAGCACAAGTTACATGTTACACAGGACCCTTCTCTGATATCACCTGCACAGCACAAGTTACATGTTACACAGGACCCTCCTCTGATATCACCTGCACAGCACAAGTGACATGTTACACAGGACCCTTCTCTGATATCACCTGCACAGGACAAGTTACATGTTACACAGGACCCTCCTCTGATATCACCTGCACAGCACAAGTTACATGTTACACAGGACCCTCCTCTGATATCACCTGCACAGGACAAGTTACATGTTACACAGGACCCTTCTCTGATATCACCTGCACAGCACAAGTGTGATGGTGCATTATATGTGGTTTATTGTGAGTCCTCAGCAGAGAGGGATAACTCTTTAATCAAGTACCACAGGTCGTGTCTCCAGCCTATGGACAATTGGACGAGTCAGAGGTGAAGTCCACAAGACAAAGTGTTGTCATTGTCCACTCTACACAGGGGGTCATCAGGAGGCACCACAGTTATATTCAGCTCAGGTGCAGACCAGCAAACAAGACAGATCCAATTATCTTCCCCATTGTGTCCTCATCCTGGCTGTGGCAATACACAGGATAGCACAAAGGACCACAACTCACATACAGACAGTGAAACTGAAAAGATGTTCCTCCCCCTGAGTGGATATAAGGGCTTGTCCAGTAAGCCCAGCGTAATGTAGGCGCAGCCGTAATGAAGGAAGCGCATGACTAGGTGTTTGGGAGTTCTAGGCTATTATGTTCTAGGTATTATGTTTTAGGCTATATTTATAGGGATTGGAGGGTTATGTGAAAGGGGCATGGGGCAAAATGTATCTATATGTGGTGGGTGGAGAATAAAGTATATACGTCCATGCGGGGAAAAGGCAGCCCTCTTTCCCGCTGGACAACAGGAGAAAGTTTTGTCCTGTTATTATATTTAAAAGAAAAATATACATATTAATATTTTCTACTTACCTGATGGAAGCGGCGATGGAGACAACGATGGCCAGGATCCGGGATGCAGCGATGCAGCACGGCGTGGGATGGCTGGATGCGCTGATTGCCGGGGCTCTTCCTCCGGTTCCAGCGGCTGGAGAGGAGAGTGAGGGACGCAGCAGTAGGCGTTCCAGGCCTCAGGAGAGGCCTTCATCTGCAGAGACGCCTCGGTCTGGTCGGCGCCGAGGGAGCCCCTCCAGGGACCCTCCTCCTCCTGCTGGTCCGGAGCTGCACCCTGGCGACGGTCCACGGAGGTCAGGGAGGAATCCCATCAGGCGGGCGAGACCGGAGGTGACAGGAGGGGGGGGGGCCGCGGCGGCCATCTTCCTCCCTCCTGTCTTCAACAACAACGCCGGAAGTGGAGGCGGGACCGGATGCGCGCGCAAGACCGGATGCGCGCACAGGACCGGATGTGCGCGCTGGGCCGGATGCGCGCGCAGGTCCGGAAGTGACGGCTTTCTCCGGCGCCGATGCTCCAGGTGCCGGAGGAGCTCAGCGTACAGACATCAGGACACCAGCACCGACCCGCAGGAAGAGGCGGGCGGCATCTAGATGGGGAGCGAGATCGCCTCCTGCAGGAGCAGGGAGGCGTGCGGCGGCGACAGCGACCGGAGGTACCCGGGCAACTTCTTGGAGTGACGCCGGGCCCCATCCGGACGAGGGGGGGCAGCGGTCTGCTATACAGGCAGCGACGACGACAAGAAGATTTTATTTTGACAGCCCTGCAGAAGGACTGGATCGGCAGGGCTGTCGTTCTGAATATGCCACGCCACCAGGGGGTGGCAGGATCGTGGACGGGCCGCATTCCGCGGAGCCTAGAGCAGCAGCGACTGGAAGTGCGGGGAGCTACGGGGAGCGTGGGGTGCAGGAGCACCACTCCCCAGGATCGTCACGACCGACGCCTGGATTATCTGGAGTGATGGACGCGTCCGCTGGGAGGTCACCTCAGGGACGTACGGGTGAGTCTACCACGGATGTGGTGCCGGGGATGTGTGGGGGGGATGTGGGGGGGATATTGTCAATGTCACAGATGCAATTGTTGTTTAGAGGGATGCAGGAGTATTTTATGAGAATTGTGCCAGGCGTAGAGCAGTCGCCAGCGAGGGTATGGGGCGCTGCTAGTGAGGCGTCTGCTAGTGCGGCAGGGAGTGCGGTTGCTAATGAGGCGATTTCTGGTGCAGCTGCGGCAGTGATTGCGGGTGTTAGTGAAGTGGCGCCGGTTGTGGGTGCCGTAGTGGCTGTGGGAAAAGCGGTTGACGAGGCGGCTAATACAGCTAAGAAGGTGGTGGAGGATGTGCGTTTGGCTGACGCCGCTAAAGGTGAGGTTTATGTGTGTTTTGAGGGCCCGCTGGGGGCACATTTGAAGGTGGAGATTAGGGAAAAGATATGGAAAGATGAATATGTTGAGATTTTTTCTTTGCTGCCGTTAGAGAAGTTTAATTTGGACCGGTGGAAACCGGATGAAAGTAAGAAGGAGGAGGAGGAGCGGCGGCGGTATCGTTTGATTCCACGGACTTTTGCGAATTGGCTGCAGGCCTTCGCTATCTTGGCTAGTGTGGTGGGTGAGAAGGCGCCGGAGAACTGTTCGGCGCTATTCTGTTATATGGATTCGGTAGGGGAGGCGTATCGTGTATACGGTGGTAATGCGTGGTTGCGGTATGACGAACAGTTTCATCAGCGGAAGTCGGTGCGCCCGTCGTTGCGATGGGATCACAAGGATATCAGTTTATGGATGCGTCTGATGTCTGCACCAAAACAGGGGCAGCAGCCCTTTCGGGATGCGGCCGGCGGTCAGGGGTCAGCAGCGGGTCGGTCAGGATCCTCAGGAAAGGGGTGTTGCTGGCAGTATAATGAGGGGCATTGCAAGTTCGGCCCAGATTGTAGGTACAAGCACGAGTGCTCCGGTTGCGGAGGCGCCCATGGTTTGTCCAGATGCTTCAAGAAGCATAGGGGCAGGCAGGGAGATGCTGAGCAGAAGAGGGGCGACGCCGGTGAAGGTGGAAAGGAGGCTCCCGTTTTTAAGGGGCTATCCAAATAGGAAAGTGGCGGAATTGTTGTGGTTAGGATTTTCAGAAGGTTTTCGGATTCCTTGTACGTCGGTTGGACGTGATGGGGTAGTCCGTAATTTGTCGTCTGCTTTGGCGCGGCCTGATCTGGTTACGGATAAGCTGCTGAAGGAGGTGGCTTTGGGCCGCATGGCGGGGCCGTTTTCCTCCCCGCCTGTTCAGAGTTTGCGGGTTTCCCCTTTAGGTTTGGTTCCAAAAAAGGAGGCGAATAAATTCCGCCTTATTCATCACTTGTCTTATCCGGAAGGCGAGTCGGTGAATGACGGCATTGATCCGGCCTTGTGCGCGGTTAGTTACACTTCCTTTGATGCGGCGGTTGTTTGGGTTCGGAAATACGGGAAGGGCTCTCTGTTAGCGAAAACTGACATTGAGGCCGCTTTTCGTTTATTGCCGGTGCATCCGGATAGTTTTTGTTTGCTGGGATGTTATTGGCAGGAGGAATATTTTGTGGATTGTTGCCTCCCGATGGGCTGCTCCATTTCATGCGCTTATTTTGAGATGTTTAGCACGTTTTTGGAGTGGGTGGTCCGTCGGGAGGCGCAGGTGCAATCCGCCCTGCATTATCTGGATGATTTCCTGTTTATCGGGCCGCCGGGTACCTATGTGTGTGCAGGATTGCTACACACTATGGAGAGAGTGGCAATGGATTTTGGGGTACCTCTGGCGCCTGAAAAAACTGAGGGACCCACGACGGTCATTACGTTTTTGGGAATCATGATTGATTCAGATAACATGGAGTGTCGCTTGCCTGATGATAAGTTGCTGGAGTTGAGAGAGTTGGTGGCGAGTGCGCTGCGCAGGAAGAAAATACAGTTGCGGGACTTGCAATCCTTGTTGGGGCATTTGAATTTTGCTTGTAGGATTATGCCCATGGGGCGGGTGTTTTGCAGGCGATTGGCGAGTGCTACCGCAGGGGTGCATTCCCCTCATCATTTCATTAGGTTGTCGGCGGAGTTGAAAGCTGACTTGTTGGTGTGGGGGGAGTTTTTGCAGACCTATAATGGGCGGTCGGTGCTCATGTATCAGCCGGTGTCTAGTGTGGACTTGGAGCTGTATACAGATGCATCAGGTGCTTGTGGATTTGGGGCTTATTTCCAGGGGCAGTGGTGTGCAGGAGTTTGGCCTGATACATGGCATGAATGTGGTTTTGTCCGTAACTTGGCTCTGCTGGAATTGTTCCCGATTGTGGTGGCGGCGGAGTTGTGGGGGGATTGTCTGCGGGACCGGAGAGTGCGTTTCGTATGTGACAATCTGGGGGTCGTTCAGGCTGTTAATGCGCAGACAGCTAATTCTCCGCCAGTCGTGCGGCTATTGCGACATTTAGTTTTGAGAGGTCTGATGTTGAATGCGCATTTTGTGGCAGTGCATATTCCTGGGGTGCTGAATTCTGTGGCTGATTCCCTTTCTCGTCAACAGTGGGACAGGTTTCGTCTGCTGGCGCCGGGGGCGGAGTCTCATGGCCTGCCTTGTCCAGAGCATCTGTGGAAGGTGGTGTGACAATGGCGATGTCGCTTGTAGAAAGGTCGGTTACTGCGGTCACGTGGCAGAGGTACAGTGCGGTATGGCAGGTATGGGAGGCGTTGTTGGAAAATGCGCAGGCAGGTATTGCAGATCGGCAGGCGTGTTTGCTGTATTTTATAGGAAAGGCGTACAGTGAAGGGGCGTCTGCAGCAACGGTCGCTCGGAGTTTGTCGGCCTTGGCTTTTTGGTTCAAGAAGAAAGGTGAGGAGGACGTGACTAAGTCCTTTCTGGTGCGGCAGGCAATGAAGGGTTTCAGGAGGGGTTCCGCAGTTAGGGATCTCAGGAAGCCGGTGTCATTTGAGCTGTTGGTAGCGATTTGTGATTTGTTGAGGGAGGTTTGTGTTTCAGCATTTGAAGTACGGCTATTTACACTGGCCTTTTCTTTGGCGTTCTTTGGGGCGTTCCGGATATCGGAGTTGGTGTCGGCCAGTAAGAGTGTGGCAGGGGGTTTATTGTACGCTGATGTGGATTTGGATGGCTCCTGCCTTTCTTGTTTGCTCCGTAGATCTAAGACAGATCAGGAAGGTAGAGGTTTTGTGGTGTGCTTGTATGAGTTACCTGGGTCGCGGGTGTGCCCGGTCCGCGGTTTTCGGGAGTTTGTTGCGGTGAGGCCTGAGGGCCCGGCATCCTTGTTGGTTCATGCAGACGGGCTGTCTCTGTCAAAATTCCAGTTTTCACAGGTGTTCAAAAAATGTATCCTGTTGTCTGGCAGAGGTGGAGCAGGTTTTAGCTCTCATTCCTTTAGAATTGGCGCAGCTACGGAAGCAGCTCGGTGGGGTTTATCCCCGGCGATGGTTAAGAAGATCGGTAGGTGGGAGTCAGACCGATATAGGTTGTATGTGCGGCCTCATTTGCTGTGAGGCGGTGGAGATAAGATGTGCTGGAGGTGGATATGGAGTAGTTACGTTGTTGTTTTGTGTTGTTTTAGGTGCAGGTCCCTGCTTGATTTGGATCATGGGGCACTCCTACGTACACTGGGGAGGTGTGCGTGCTGATGTTCGTCCGGCCGGACGGCAGTTGGGCATGGATCACGCAGAAGTGCAGGTCAGATGGTTGGGCCTGCGGGGCATGCTGTGGTGTAGGCTGTTACCAGAGGTACAATTTTATGCGGGTTTGGACAGGGCGCCGGATATCTTAGTGGTGCACCTTGGCGGCAATGATTTGGGCATTCGGTCGTCCAGGGATTTAGTGAGGGATGTGAAGATTGACCTTTTGCGGTTGTGGTCGGCGTTCCCAGGAGTGGTTATTGTATGGTCAGATATTGTGGCTCGCAAGGTGTGGAGGCAGGCACGTTCCGTACATAGCTTAAACAAAGCGCGAGCAAAGGTCAACAAGGTAGTTGGCAGATTTGTGGCACGCAATGGCGGTGTTGTGGTGCGGCATAAGGAGTTGGAGGGTAGAGAGGTAGGTTTCCTCAGGGCGGATGGTGTTCATCTAAACGAGGTGGGTCTGGATATGTGGACCCTGGACATTAAGGAGGGCATGGAGAAAGCCCTGCAGTTGTGGAGGGACAATCATGTGTAAGGGGTCACACATGATTGTCGTGGCGGTAGGAGGAGGGGTCTTTGGAGGCACGGAATGGTAAGAAGGAGAAGCAACAATGGAGATTGTTGCAAGAGAACTCGGGGCGTTTAACCCGGGATAGTATTGGAGGGGCTGGGGAGTGGTTACCCAGCTCATATATATTCCTGATGGGCAGGGTCCCCAGGAAGGGAGAGAGAGGTCTTGGACATGGTTGGTGCCCTCGGGTCAGGTGCAGAACGGCTGTAGGGTAAGGGGTCCAGACCTAATAAGGAAACGATGGAGTTTAATGATTGAAGTGCCTTCAAGGATCCTTTATCTGGAGTTGGGAAATAGAGCAGGATGTTATCATGGAGTTATGATGTGTTTATGGTTATGCTCTTTTTCAGAAAAAAGGTGTGTTTAATAAATGGCTGCTGTGGCCTTTACACCAAAATTCATGTGTGTTCTCTTATTGGGGTTTGGGGTGTAAGGTCGTAGATAGCGGAAGCATCAAACATACCTTAAGTCATGGGGAGGATGGAGATCTTCTGGATTTAGACCTGAAGGAGAGGTGAAGCTGAGGCCGGCGCTCTGAAGATGTTCCTGTGATGATCTTGTGGACTGTGTGTTGTTCCTGCAGTGAACGTGACTTGTTCTGTCAACATTGGATACAATAAACCCTGTTGGAGTTGCCCTGTCGTCTCTGGCTCTGTTGATCGTGTATTAATGTAACGAACCCCATGACAACTGGTGTCAGAAGTGGGATCAACAGAGTGCAGCTCCATGGAGAACCACCCAGCGAATGAGTTCCGGAACTGGACCATACTTAGTCTCCAAGAACGAGCCCGAGGACTTGGCCTGAACTACCAGGGACTATCTAAAGAGCCATTAATTGATCTACTGGTGAGTGCTAGCCAGGTGACCTCCTCCCAGGTGGCTAATGGACATGCTCCGGAGACAGGGGCTCTTACCGCTAAAAGCCAATGGTTAGTGTGGTATGAGGAGGAAATGGCAGCTCTGGGATCAATCGTTACTCAGGAGTATCAGCTGGAAGCTGCTAACATGGCAAAACAGAGACAGGCTGCAATGGAGGCCGAAAGAGGGCAGAATATTACCTGGGGTGAGAGCCGGAGAAACCGGGAAACTTTACGGGTCACCCGGAAGGAATTCAAGCCGTTTAATGAGGAAACTGGGGATGTGGAAGGGTTTTTCCAGGACTTTGAACAGCAGTGCGCCCTGCTGGATGTACCCACCTCTGATTGGATGCGTGTTTTAGTGGGGCTCCTTGAAGGGGGAGCCGCAGAAGCATACCGGACCTTAGACGCACAGTGGAACCGGGACTATGACATTGTGAAACAAACTATTTTGGACTACTATGCCGTCACCCCAGACTCACATCGGGCCCAATTCCGAGACCTTCCCTGTACTGCTGGTGGATCTTTTAGGATGTATGCCCATAAAATGTCCCGGGCGTGTCAGAGATGGCTGGAAGCCGAGAGCGCCTTCACTGTGGACGATATTCAACAAGCGTTCCTGAAAGAACAGTTTTATACCAAGTGCCCCCAGGAAATACGGGAATGGGTCCGCGAACGTAAGCCACCAACATTGAATGGAGCTGCAGCCCTGGCTGATGAGGCACTTACCATCAAACCTCAGTGGAGGAGGCTACTGGACAATAAACCTCAATCTAACCCAGCCCCCCGGCCACCTCCTGTCATATACGGCCCTCAACCCATCCGCAGGCCAATGACAACCATGCCAACCAATCCAGGGGCCCCACAGTTCCGACCGCGATATGGAGGGATCTCAGAAAGGAAGTGTTATGGGTGCGGTCAGCCTGGCCACTTACAGTCTAGGTGCCCCTCAAGAAATCGAAGGGAGCTCTGACCTTTCCCCCCTCCCCCTGGGCATCTTGTGCACTCCATCCTGCCTGAGGAAGAGTTCCCACCACCCCCACCAGAGTGGACTACCGAACCCTGCATCACAGAGACCCCCCCTGGCTTATATGGCATTCAGTCCCTTGCGAAAAGTTACCCAGAGCAAAGGCAGCGCCATCTGCAGGATGTTTTTATTGATGGATATAAGGTGACTGGCTTTAGAGACACTGGGGCGTTCCTGACCATTGCTGACCCACGTGTGGTTCGGCCAGAGGCAATCCATCAAGGCCCAGGAATACCCATCGCACTGGCAGGGGGTACTCGCAAATATATCCAGAAGGCTGCTGTACATTTGGATTATGGTTACGGAGAAAGACTGTGTTGGATTGGAGTTATGGGTGGACTTCCCGCGGATGTTCTCCTTGGGAATGACATTGGGGAATTACAGTGCCATTTTGTGGGAGCTGTCACCCGTAACCAAGCTGCCCAAGCACAAAGAATTTCTGATTTTACTGTGGAGCAGCATCCAGGACCCCCAACTGAACTGGTAAGAGCTACATCTACTGCTTCTACATTGAGAGACTTTTGGGACCGGGAAGAGTTTAGGCAAGAAATAGAAGGTGATCCGACCTTGGCAGCTATTAAACTAAGGGCAGAAACTGGGCAGGAGGGAGAGAATGGCGATAGGATCACCAGGGATAAGGGATTGTATTATCGGTTAGTAGAGGCCCGGGGTGGGGTCAACCCTGAAGCGACTACCAGGCAACTCATTGTCCCCCAAAAGTATAGGCTGCAGCTACTCCAACTGGCTCATGACATCCCCTTATCGGGTCATCAAGGTAGGAAACGGACAGAGAAAAGAATCACCCACAACTTTTACTGGCCTGGCGTTTCACAATCAGTAGTTCGATACTGCCGTACCTGTGATGTGTGCCAACGGATGCGACATCCAGGTGCTCGTCACAAGGTACCCCTGCAATCCCTGCCAATCATTGAGGAGCCATTTCAGCGTGTAGCTGTGGATATAATAGGACCTTTGGCGCACCCCAGCAGAACAGGGAAACGGTTTATTCTGACGGTGGTGGATTATGCCACCCGCTATCCTGAGGCCGTGGCTCTGTCCAGCATTACAGCCATGAAGGTAGCAGAGGCTCTTGTTACCATCTTTACCCGAGTAGGGTTCCCCAGTGAAATACTATCAGACCAAGGAACTCAGTTCATGTCAGACCTGGTCCAGTCTCTCTGGCACACCTGTGGCGTCCGAGCCATTCGTACCACCCCATACCACCCCCAAACCAATGGACTGTGTGAACGTTTCAATGGAACCCTAAAAAATATGCTTCGCGCCTTTGCAGACACTGAACGGGACTGGGAGCAATATCTGCCACATCTCCTGTTTGCCTACCGGGAGGTGCCCCAAGAGTCAACCGGATTTTCCCCTTTCGAACTGCTCTACGGTCGGAAGGTCCGTGGGCCCCTGACCCTTCTAAAGGAATACTGGGAGGGAGAGATCACCGACACTGGAGTACCTGTCATTCCGTATGTTCTGGAATTTCGAGATCGCCTTACACGACTAACTACCTTGGCTAAAGAACACCTGCAACAGGCCCAGTACCGCCAGAAGACCTGGTATGATCGGAAAGCCAGGACCCGTGAGTTTATTGAAGGACAACAAGTGCTTATGATTAACGCTGTCCCTGCCAACAAGCTGCAAGCAACATGGGATGGTCCTTACCGAGTTATCCGAAAACTTAATGACACTAACTACGTCATTGCCATGGACCCTAGTGGCCGGCGACAAAAGACGGTCCACATCAACATGCTGAAAGAGTACCACGACCGATCCCTGCCTGTTTTGGCTATCTGCTGTCCCCCTAGTGATAAGGAAGGAGACGACTCCCTACCAGACCTTCTGCATCTGTCTCGAGCTGGGGGTACTCTGAACCAAGTGCCCCTAGTACTCCATCTGTCAGATATCCAAAAGGATGATATTCTCGCCTTGCTGGGACCAAGAGCTTCCGCTTTCTCCTCAGCACCTGGACGGACAACTCTCACCAGTCACCATGTGGAAACTCAAGGGCAACGCCCCATCCAGCAGGCCCCCTACCGAGTTCCAGAGGCTGTTCGGGACATGATCAAAAGTGAACTGGCGGACATGAAACAACTTGGGATTATTAGGCCTTCCCAGAGCCCCTGGGCATCCCCTGTGGTACTGGTGCCCAAAAAGGATGGCACAACGCGATTCTGCGTAGATTACCGGCGCCTAAACGATGCCACCAAAAGTGACGCGTACCCTATGCCCCGGATTGACGATCTACTGGATCGGCTAGCCAGTGCTCGATTTGTAACTACATTAGACTTGAGCAAGGGGTACTGGCAGATACCCCTAACAGAGAATGCCCGGGAGCGATCTGCGTTTATTACCCCCTTTGGACTCTTTGAGTTCTTGGGAATGCCCTTTGGGATGAAAAATGCCCCAGCAACCTTCCAAAGATTGGTAGACCGGCTGCTAGAACAATGTCAGGACTTTGCCTGTGCATACTTGGATGATATTGCCATTTTCAGCACATCATGGGAGGAACATCTTAAACACTTGGGCATAGTGCTAGACCATATTCTCGCAGCAGGACTGACAATTCGCCCTGATAAATGCCAGTTGGGTATGGCTGAGGTGCAGTATCTGGGGCACAGAGTAGGAGGTGGGACCCTAAGACCTGAGCCTGCCAAGGTGGAAGCCATTAGCAACTGGCCTACCCCTCAAACTAAGAAACAAGTACTGGCCTTTTTGGGGACCGCTAGTTACTACCGAAAATTTGTTTCTCATTTCAGTGCCCTGGCAAAGCCCCTAAATGACCTGACCCGCAAAAACATGCCAAGAATGGTGAAGTGGGCACCTGCCTGCGAGGAAGCCTTTACAGCATTAAAGACGGCTCTCACCACTGCCCCTGTCTTGGCCGCACCAGACTACAAGCGCAGGTTCCTTGTGCAGACAGATGCGTCCACTTACGGGATTGGAGCAGTTCTTAGCCAGATAGATGCGGCTGGGCATGAGCATCCAGTTGCTTTCATAAGTCGTAAACTCCTGGATCGGGAAGTTGCCTATGCTACTATTGAAAAAGAGTGCCTTGCCATCGTATGGGCTCTCAAAAAATTACAGCCATACCTGTATGGCAGAGACTTTACCATTGTAACGGATCACAACCCCCTCACATGGCTGAACCGAGTGTCAGGGGACAATGGACGATTACTGCGGTGGAGCCTGTCCTTACAACCTTACAGCTTCTCCATCCAATAGAAACGGGGAAGCCAACACCAGGACGCTGATGGACTGTCCCGACAAGAAGAGCCATAGACTGCCCTTCCCCCCTGAACCGATCGAGGAACCCGCCAACTGTTGGTAATTGTTCTGTGGTCCTACAATGTGGATCAGTGGGCACTACGAGTGAGGTGGCCAGCGGCCTGTGTAGGCCACATGGCCAGCTCACTTATTATATGAGGGGAGAGGTTGTGATGGTGCATTATATGTGGTTTATTGTGAGTCCTCAGCAGAGAGGGATAACTCTTTAATCAAGTACCACAGGTCGTGTCTCCAGCCTATGGACAATTGGACGAGTCAGAGGTGAAGTCCACAAGACAAAGTGTTGTCATTGTCCACTCTACACAGGGGGTCATCAGGTGGCACCACAGTTATATTCAGCTCAGGTGCAGACCAGCAAACAAGACAGATCCAATTATCTTCCCCATTGTGTCCTCATCCTGGCTGTGGCAATACACATGATAGCACAAAGGACCACAACTCACATACAGACAGTGAAACTGAAAAGATGTTCCTCCCCCTGAGTGGATATAAGGGCTTGTCCTGGGGAGGATGGAGATCTTCTGGATTTAGACCTGAAGGAGAGCTGAAGCTGAGGCCAGCACTCTGAAGATGTTCCTGGGATTACCTTATTTTGTGGACTGTGTGTTGTTCCTGCAGTGAACGTGACTTGTTCTGTCAACATTGGATGCAATAAACCCTGTTGGAGTTGCCCTGTCGTCTCTGGCTCTGTTGATCGTGTATTAACCTAACGAACCCCATGACAACTGGTGTCAGAAGTGGGATCAACAGAGTGCAGCTCCATGGAGAACCACCCAGCGAATGAGTTCCGGAACTGGACCATACTTAGTCTCCAAGAACGAGCCCGAGGACTTGGCCTGAACTACCAGGGACTATCTAAAGAGCCATTAATTGATCTACTGGTGAGTGCTAGCCAGGTGACCTCCTCCCAGGTGGCTAATGGACATGCTCCGGAGACAGGGGCTCTTACCGCTAAAAGCCAATGGTTAGTGTGGTATGAGGAGGAAATGGCAGCTCTGGGATCAATCGTTACTCTGGAGTATCAGCTGGAAGCTGCTAACATGGCAAAACAGAGACAGGCTGCAATGGAGGCCGAAAGAGGGCAGAATATTACCTGGGGTGAGAGCCGGAGAAACCGGGAAACTTTACGGGTCACCCGGAAGGAATTCAAGCCGTTTAATGAGGAAACTGGGGATGTGGAAGGGTTTTTCCAGGACTTTGAACAGCAGTGCGCCCTGCTGGATGTACCCACCTCTGATTGGATGCGTGTTTTAGTGGGGCTCCTTGAAGGGGGAGCCGCAGAAGCATACCGGACCCTAGACGCACAGTGGAACCGGGACTATGACATTGTGAAACAAACTATTTTGGACTACTATGCCGTCACCCCAGACTCACATCGGGCCCAATTCCGAGACCTTCCCTGTACTGCTGGTGGATCTTTTAGGATGTATGCCCATAAAATGTCCCGGGCGTGTCAGAGATGGCTGGAAGCCGAGAGCGCCTTCACTGTGGACGATATTCTACAAGCGTTCCTGAAAGAACAGTTTTATACCAAGTGCCCCCAGGAAATACGGGAATGGGTCCGCGAACGTAAGCCACCAACATTGAATGGAGCTGCAGCCCTGGCTGATGAGGCACTTACCATCAAACCTCAGTGGAGGAGGCTACTGGACAATAAACCTCAATCTAACCCAGCCCCCCGGCCACCTCCTGTCATATACGGCCCTCAACCCATCCGCAGGCCAATGACAACCATGCCAACCAATCCAGGGGCCCCACAGTTCCGACCGCGATATGGAGGGATCTCAGAAAGGAAGTGTTATGGGTGCGGTCAGCCTGGCCACTTACAGTCTAGGTGCCCCTCAAGAAATCGAAGGGAGCTCCGACCTTTCCCCCCTCCCCCTGGGCATCTTGTGCACTCCATCCTGCCTGAGGAAGAGTTCCCACCACCCCCACCAGAGTGGACTACCGAACCCTGCATCACAGAGACCCCCCCTGGCTTATATGGCATTCAGTCCCTTGCGAAAAGTTACCCAGAGCAAAGGCAGCGCCATCTGCAGGATGTTTTTATTGATGGATATAAGGTGACTGGCTTTAGAGACACTGGGGCGTTCCTGACCATTGCTGACCCACGTGTGGTTCGGCCAGAGGCAATCCATCAAGGCCCAGGAATACCCATCGCACTGGCAGGGGGTACTCGCAAATATATCCAGAAGGCTGCTGTACATTTGGATTATGGTTACGGAGAAAGACTGTGTTGGATTGGAGTTATGGGTGGACTTCCCGCGGATGTTCTCCTTGGGAATGACATTGGGGAATTACAGTGCCATTTTGTGGGAGCTGTCACCCGTAACCAAGCTGCCCAAGCACAGAGAATTTCTGATTTTACTGTGGAGCAGCATCCAGGACCCCCAACTGAACTGGTAAGAGCTACATCTACTGCTTCTACATTGAGAGACTTTTGGGACCGGGAAGAGTTTAGGCAAGAAATAGAAGGTGATCCGACCTTGGCAGCTATTAAACTAAGGGCAGAAACTGGGCAGGAGGGAGAGAATGGCGATAGGATCACCAGGGATAAGGGATTGTATTATCGGTTAGTAGAGGCCCGGGGTGGGGTCAACCCTGAAGCGACTACCAGGCAACTCATTGTCCCCCAAAAGTATAGGCTGCAGCTACTCCAACTGGCTCATGACATCCCCTTATCGGGTCATCAAGGTAGGAAACGGACAGAGAAAAGAATCACCCACAACTTTTACTGGCCTGGCGTTTCACAATCAGTAGTTCGATACTGCCGTACCTGTGATGTGTGCCAACGGATGCGACATCCAGGTGCTCGTCACAAGGTACCCCTGCAATCCCTGCCAATCATTGAGGAGCCATTTCAGCGTGTAGCTGTGGATATAATAGGACCTTTGGCGCACCCCAGCAGAACAGGGAAACGGTTTATTCTGACGGTGGTGGATTATGCCACCCGCTATCCTGAGGCCGTGGCTCTGTCCAGCATTACAGCCATGAAGGTAGCAGAGGCTCTTGTTACCATCTTTACCCGAGTAGGGTTCCCCAGTGAAATACTATCAGACCAAGGAACTCAGTTCATGTCAGACCTGGTCCAGTCTCTCTGGCACACCTGTGGCGTCCGAGCCATTCGTACCACCCCATACCACCCCCAAACCAATGGACTGTGTGAACGTTTCAATGGAACCCTAAAAAATATGCTTCGCGCCTTTGCAGACACTGAACGGGACTGGGAGCAATATCTGCCACATCTCCTGTTTGCCTACCGGGAGGTGCCCCAAGAGTCAACCGGATTTTCCCCTTTCGAACTGCTCTACGGTCGGAAGGTCCGTGGGCCCCTGACCCTTCTAAAGGAATACTGGGAGGGAGAGATCACCGACACTGGAGTACCTGTCATTCCGTATGTTCTGGAATTTCGAGATCGCCTTACACGACTAACTACCTTGGCTAAAGAACACCTGCAACAGGCCCAGTACCGCCAGAAGACCTGGTATGATCGGAAAGCCAGGACCCGTGAGTTTATTGAAGGACAACAAGTGCTTATGATTAACGCTGTCCCTGCCAACAAGCTGCAAGCAACATGGGATGGTCCTTACCGAGTTATCCGAAAACTTAATGACACTAACTACGTCATTGCCATGGACCCTAGTGGCCGGCGACAAAAGACGGTCCACATCAACATGCTGAAAGAGTACCACGACCGATCCCTGCCTGTTTTGGCTATCTGCTGTCCCCCTAGTGATAAGGAAGGAGACGACTCCCTACCAGACCTTCTGCATCTGCCTCGAGCTGGGGGTACTCTGAACCAAGTGCCCCTAGGACTCCATCTGTCAGATATCCAAAAGGATGATATTCTCGCCTTGCTGGGACCAAGAGCTTCCGCTTTCTCCTCAGCACCTGGACGGACAACTCTCACCAGTCACCATGTGGAAACTCAAGGGCAACGCCCCATCCAGCAGGCCCCCTACCGAGTTCCAGAGGCTGTTCGGGACATGATCAAAAGTGAACTGGCGGACATGAAACAACTTGGGATTATTAGGCCTTCCCAGAGCCCCTGGGCATCCCCTGTGGTACTGGTGCCCAAAAAGGATGGCACAACGCGATTCTGCGTAGATTACCGGCGCCTAAACGATGCCACCAAAAGTGACGCGTACCCTATGCCCCGGATTGACGATCTACTGGATCGGCTAGCCAGTGCTCGATTTGTAACTACATTAGACTTGAGCAAGGGGTACTGGCAGATACCCCTAACAGAGAATGCCCGGGAGCGATCTGCGTTTATTACCCCCTTTGGACTCTTTGAGTTCTTGGGAATGCCCTTTGGGATGAAAAATGCCCCAGCAACCTTCCAAAGATTGGTAGACCGGCTGCTAGAACAATGTCAGGACTTTGCCTGTGCATACTTGGATGATATTGCCATTTTCAGCACATCATGGGAGGAACATCTTAAACATTTGGGCATAGTGCTAGACCATATTCTCGCAGCAGGACTGACAATTCGCCCTGATAAATGCCAGTTGGGTATGGCTGAGGTGCAGTATCTGGGGCACAGAGTAGGAGGTGGGACATTAAGACCTGAGCCTGCCAAGGTGGAAGTCATTAGCAACTGGCCTACCCCTCAAACTAAGAAACAAGTACTGGCCTTTTTGGGGACCGCTAGTTACTACCGAAAATTTGTTTCTCATTTCAGTGCCCTGGCAAAGCCCCTAAATGACCTGACCCGCAAAAACATGCCAAGAATGGTGAAGTGGGCACCTGCCTGCGAGGAAGCCTTTACAGCATTAAAGACGGCTCTCACCACTGCCCCTGTCTTGGCCGCACCAGACTACAAGCGCAGGTTCCTTGTGCAGACAGATGCGTCCACCTACGGGATTGGAGCAGTTCTTAGCCAGATAGATGCGGCTGGGCATGAGCATCCAGTTGCTTTCATAAGTCGTAAACTCCTGGATCGGGAAGTTGCCTATGCTACTATTGAAAAAGAGTGCCTTGCCATCGTATGGGCTCTCAAAAAATTACAGCCATACCTGTATGGCAGAGACTTTACCATTGTAACGGATCACAACCCCCTCACATGGCTGAACCGAGTGTCAGGGGACAATGGACGATTACTGCGGTGGAGCCTGTCCTTACAACCTTACAGCTTCTCCATCCAATAGAAACGGGGAAGCCAACACCAGGACGCTGATGGACTGTCCCGACAAGAAGAGCCATAGACTGCCCTTCCCCCCTGAACCGATCGAGGAACCCGCCAACTGTTGGTAATTGTTCTGTGGTCCTACAATGTGGATCAGTGGGCACTACGAGTGAGGTGGCCAGCGGCCTGTGTAGGCCACATGGCCAGCTCACTTATTATATGAGGGGAGAGGTTGTGATGGTGCATTATATGTGGTTTATTGTGAGTCCTCAGCAGAGAGGGATAACTCTTTAATCAAGTACCACAGGTCGTGTCTCCAGCCTATGGACAATTGGACGAGTCAGAGGTGAAGTCCACAAGACAAAGTGTTGTCATTGTCCACTCTACACAGGGGGTCATCAGGAGGCACCACAGTTATATTCAGCTCAGGTGCAGACCAGCAAACAAGACAGATCCAATTATCTTCCCCATTGTGTCCTCATCCTGGCTGTGGCAATACACAGGATAGCACAAAGGACCACAACTCACATACAGACAGTGAAACTGAAAAGATGTTCCTCCCCCTGAGTGGATATAAGGGCTTGTCCTGGGGAGGATGGAGATCTTCTGGATTTAGACCTGAAGGAGAGCTGAAGCTGAGGCCAGCACTCTGAAGATGTTCCTGGGATTACCTTATTTTGTGGACTGTGTGTTGTTCCTGCAGTGAACGTGACTTGTTCTGTCAACATTGGATACAATAAACCCTGTTGGAGTTGCCCTGTCGTCTCTGGCTCTGTTGATCGTGTATTAATGTAACGAACCCCATGACAACAAGTTACATGTTACACAGGACCCTCCTCTGATATCACCTGCACAGCACAAGTTACATGTTACACAGGACCCTTCTCTGATATCACCTGCACAGCACAAGTTACATGTTACACAGGACCCTCCTCTGATATCACCTGGACAGGACAAGTTACATGTTACACAGGACCCTCCTCTGATATCACCTGCACAGCACAAGTTACATGTTACACAGGACCCTTCTCTGATATCACCTGCACAGCACAAGTTACATGTTACACAGGACCCTCCTCTGATATCACCTGCACAGGACAAGTTACATGTTACACAGGACCCTTCTCTGATATCACCTGCACAGCACAAGTTACATGTTACACAGGACCCTTCTCTGATATCACCTGCACAGCACAAGTTACATGTTACACAGGACCCTTCTCTGATATCACCTGCACAGGACAAGTTACATGTTACACAGGACCTTTCTCTGATATCACCTGCACAGGACAAGTTACATGTTACACAGGACCCTTCTCTGATATCACCTGCACAGGACAAGTTACATGTTACACAGGACCCTTCTCTGATATCACCTGCACAGCACAAGTTACATGTTACACAGGACCCTTCTCTGATATCACCTGCACAGCACAAGTTACATGTTACACAGGACCCTCCTCTGATATCACCTGCACAGGACAAGTTACATGTTACACAGGACCCTTCTCTGATATCACCTGCACAGGACAAGTTACATGTTACACAGGACCCTCCTCTGATATCACCTGCACAGCACAAGTTACATGTTACACAGGACCCTTCTCTGATATCACCTGCACAGCACAAGTTACATGTTACACAGGACCCTCCTCTGATATCACCTGCACAGGACAAGTTACATGTTACACAGGACCCTTATCTGATATCACCTGCACAGCACAAGTTACATGTTACACAGGACCCTTCTCTGATATCACCTGCACAGCACAAGTTACATGTTACACAGGACCCTTCTCTGATATCACCTGCACAGGACAAGTTACATGTTACACAGGACCCTTCTCTGATATCACCTGCACAGGACAAGTTACATGTTACACAGGACCCTTCTCTGATATCACCTGCACAGCACAAGTTACATGTTACACAGGATCCTTCTCTGATATCACCTGCACAGGACAAGTTACATGTTACACAGGACCCTTCTCTGATATCACCTGCACAGCACAAGTTACATGTTACACAGGACCCTCCTCTGATATCACCTGCACAGGACAAGTTACATGTTACACAGGACCCTTCTCTGATATCACCTGCACAGCACAAGTTACATGTTACACAGGACCCTCCTCTGATATCACCTGCACAGCACAAGTTACATGTTACACAGGACCCTTCTCTGATATCACCTGCACAGGACAAGTTACATGTTACACAGGACCCTTCTCTGATATCACCTGCACAGCACAAGTTACATGTTACACAGGACCCTTCTCTGATATCACCTGCACAGCACAAGTTACATGTTACACAGGACCCTTCTCTGATATCACCTGCACAGGACAAGTTACATGTTACACAGGACCCTTCTCTGATATCACCTGCACAGCACATGTTACATGTTACACAGGACCCTTCTCTGATATCACCTGCACAGCACAAGTTACATGTTACACAGGACCCTTCTCTGATATCACCTGCACAGCACAAGTTACATGTTACACAGGACCCTTCTCTGATATCACCTGCACAGCACAAGTTACATGTTACACAGGACCCTCATCTGATATCACCTGCACAGGACAAGTTACATGTTACACCGGACCCTTCTCTGATATCACCTGCACAGGACAAGTTACATGTTACACAGGACCCTCCTCTGATATCACCTGCACAGGACAAGTTACATGTTACACAGGACCCTCCTCTGATATCACCTGCACAGCACAAGTTACATGTTACACAGGACCCTTCTCTGATATCACCTGCACAGCACAAGTTACATGTTACACAGGACCCTTCTCTGATATCACCTGCACAGCACAAGTTACATGTTACACAGGACCCTCCTCTGATATCACCTGCACAGGACAAGTTACATGTTACACAGGACCCTCCTCTGATATCACCTGCACAGCACAAGTTACATGTTACACAGGACCCTTCTCTGATATCACCTGCACAGCACAAGTTACATGTTACACAGGACCCTCCTCTGATATCACCTGCACAGGACAAGTTACATGTTACACAGGACCCTCCTCTGATATCACCTGCACAGCACAAGTTACATGTTACACAGGACCCTTTTCTGATATCACCTGCACAGGACAAGTTACATGTTACACAGGACCCTTCTCTGATATCACCTGCACAGTACAAGTTACATGTTACACAGGACCCTTCTCTGATATCACCTGCACAGCACAAGTTACATGTTACACAGGACCCTTCTCTGATATCACCTGCACAGCACAAGTTACATGTTACACAGGACCCTCCTCTGATATCACCTGCACAGCACAAGTTACATGTTACACAGGACCCTTCTCTGATATCACCTGCACAGCACAAGTTACATGTTACACAGGACCCTTCTCTGATATCACCTGCACAGCACAAGTTACATGTTACACAGGACCCTCCTCTGATATCACCTGCACAGGACAAGTTACATGTTACACAGGACCCTTCTCTGATATCACCTGCACAGCACAAGTTACATGTTACACAGGACCCTTCTCTGATATCACCTGCACAGCACAAGTTACATGTTACACAGGACCCTTCTCTGATATCACCTGCACAGGACAAGTTACATGTTACACAGGACCCTTCTCTGATATCACCTGCACAGCACATGTTACATGTTACACAGGACCCTCATCTGATATCACCTGCACAGGACAAGTTACATGTTACACCGGACCCTTCTCTGATATCACCTGCACAGCACAAGTTACATGTTACACAGGACCCTTCTCTGATATCACCTGCACAGCACAAGTTACATGTTACACAGGACCCTCCTCTGATATCACCTGCACAGCACAAGTTACATGTTACACAGGACCCTCCTCTGATATCACCTGCACAGCACAAGTTACATGTTACACAGGACCCTTCTCTGATATCACCTGCACAGGACAAGTTACATGTTACACAGGACCCTCCTCTGATATCACCTGCACAGCACAAGTTACATGTTACACAGGACCCTTCTCTGATATCACCTGCACAGGACAAGTTACATGTTACACAGGACCCTCCTCTGATATCACCTGCACAGCACAAGTTACATGTTACACAGGACCCTTCTCTGATGTCACCTGCACAGGACAAGTTACATGTTACACAGGACCCTTCTCTGATATCACCTGCACAGCACAAGTTACATGTTACACAGGACCCTCCTCTGATATCACCTGCACAGCACAAGTTACATGTTACACAGGACCCTCCTCTGATATCACCTGCACAGGACAAGTTACATGTTACACAGGACCCTTCTCTGATATCACCTGCACAGCACAAGTTACATGTTACACAGGACCCTTCTCTGATATCACCTGCACAGCACAAGTTACATGTTACACAGGACCCTCATCTGATATCACCTGCACAGGACAAGTTACATGTTACACCGGACCCTTCTCTGATATCACCTGAACAGCACAAGTTACATGTTACACAGGACCCTTCTCTGATATCGCCTGTACAGGACAAGTTACATGTTACACAGGACCCTCCTCTGATATCACCTGCACAGCACAAGTTACATGTTACACAGGACCCTTCTCTGATATCACCTGCACAGCACAAGTTACATGTTACACAGGACCCTCCTCTGATATCACCTGCACAGCACAAGTTACATGTTACACAGGACCCTTCTCTGATATCACCTGCACAGCACAAGTTACATGTTACACAGGACCCTCCTCTGATATCACCTGCACAGGACAAGTTACATGTTACACAGGACCCTCCTCTGATATCACCTGCACAGGACAAGTTACATGTTACACAGGACCCTCCTCTGATATCACCTGCACAGCACAAGTTACATGTTACACAGGACCCTCCTCTGATATCACCTGCACAGGACAAGTTACATGTTACACAGGACCCTCCTCTGATATCACCTGCACAGCACAAGTTACATGTTACACAGGACCCTCCTCTGATGTCACCTGCACAGGACTAGTTACATGTTACACAGGACCCTCCTCTGATATCACCTGCACAGGACAAGTTACATGTTACACAGGACCCTCCTCTGATATCACCTGCACAGCACAAGTTACATGTTACACAGGACCCTCCTCTGATATCACCTGCACAGGACAAGTTACATGTTACACAGGACCCTTCTCTGATATCACCTGCACAGCACAAGTTACATGTTACACAGGATCCTTCTCTGATATCACCTGCACAGGACAAGTTACATGTTACACAGGACCCTCCTCTGATATCACCTGCACAGGACAAGTTACATGTTACACTGGACCCTTCTCTGATATCACCTGCACAGCACAAGTTACATGTTACACAGGACCCTCCTCTGATATCACCTGCACAGGACAAGTTACATGTTACACAGGACCCTTCTCTGATATCACCTGCACAGCACAAGTTACATGTTACACAGGACCCTTCTCTGATATCACCTTCACAGGACAAGTTACATGTTACACAGGACCCTTCTCTGATATCACCTGCACAGCACAAGTTACATGTTACACAGGACCCTCCTCTGATATCACCTGCACAGCACAAGTTACATGTTACACAGGACCCTCCTCTGATATCACCTGCACAGGACAAGTTACATGTTACACAGGACCCTCCTCTGATATCACCTGCACAGGACAAGTTACATGTTACACCGGACCCTTCTCTGATATCACCTGCACAGCACAAGTTACATGTTACACAGGACCCTTCTCTGATATCACCTGCACAGCACAAGTTACATGTTACACAGGACCCTTCTCTGATATCACCTGCACAGCACAAGTTACATGTTACACAGGACCCTCCTCTGATATCACCTGCACAGCACAAGTTACATGTTACACAGGACCCTTCTCTGATATCACCTGCACAGCACAAGTTACATGTTACACAGGACCCTCCTCTGATATCACCTGCACAGCACAAGTTACATGTTACACAGGACCCTTCTCTGATATCACCTGCACAGCACAAGTTACATGTTACACAGGACCCTCCTCTGATATCACCTGCACAGGACAAGTTACATGTTACACAGGACCCTTCTCTGATATCACCGGCACAGCACAAGTTACATGTTACACAGGACCCTTCTCTGATATCACCTGCACAGCACAAGTTACATGTTACACAGGACCCTTCTCTGATATCACCTGCACAGGACAAGTTACATGTTACACAGGACCCTCCTCTGATATCACCTGCACAGCACAAGTTACATGTTACACAGGACCCTCCTCTGATATCACCTGCACAGCACAAGTTACATGTTACACAGGACCCTTCTCTGATATCACCTGCACAGCACAAGTTACATGTTACACAGGACCCTTCTCTGATATCACCTGCACAGCACAAGTTACATGTTACACAGGACCCTCCTCTGATATCACCTGCACAGCACAAGTTACATGTTACACAGGACCCTTCTCTGATATCACCTGCACAGCACAAGTTACATGTTACACAGGACCCTCCTCTGATATCACCTGCACAGCACAAGTTACATGTTACACAGGACCCTTTTCTGATATCACCTGCACAGGACAAGTTACATGTTACACAGGACCCTCCTCTGATATCACCTGCACAGGACAAGTTACATGTTACACAGGACCCTTCTCTGATATCACCTGCACAGCACAAGTTACATGTTACACAGGACCCTTCTCTGATATCACCTGCACAGGACAAGTTACATGTTACACAGGACCCTCCTCTGATATCACCTGCACAGCACAAGTTACATGTTACACAGGACCCTCCTCTGATATCACCTGCACAGCACAAGTTACATGTTACACAGGACCCTTCTCTGATATCACCTGCACAGCACAAGTTACATGTTACACAGGACCCTTCTCTGATATCACCTGCACAGCACAAGTTACATGTTACACAGGACCCTTCTCTGATATCACCTGCACAGCACAAGTTACATGTTACACAGGACCCTCCTCTGATATCACCTGCACAGCACAAGTTACATGTTACACAGGACCCTTTTCTGATATCACCTGCACAGGACAAGTTACATGTTACACAGGACCCTCCTCTGATATCACCTGCACAGCACAAGTTACATGTTACACAGGACCCTTTTCTGATATCACCTGCACAGGACAAGTTACATGTTACACAGGACCCTCCTCTGATATCACCTGCACAGCACAAGTTACATGTTACACAGGACCCTCCTCTGATATCACCTGCACAGCACAAGTTACATGTTACACAGGACCCTTCTCTGATATCACCTGCACAGCACAAGTTACATGTTACACAGGACCCTTCTCTGATATCACCTGCACAGCACAAGTTACATGTTACACAGGACCCTCCTCTGATATCACCTGCACAGCACAAGTTACATGTTACACAGGACCCTTCTCTGATATCACCTGCACAGCACAAGTTACATGTTACACAGGACCCTTCTCTGATATCACCTGCACAGCACAAGTTACATGTTAAACAGGACCCTTCTCTGATATCACCTGCACAGCACAAGTTACATGTTACACAGGACCCTCCTCTGATATCACCTGCACAGCACAAGTTACATGTTACACAGGACCCTTCTCTGATATCACCTGCACAGCACAAGTTACATGTTACACAGGACCCTTCTCTGATATCACCTGCACAGGACAAGTTACATGTTACACAGGATCCTTCTCTGATATCACCTGCACAGCACAAGTTACATGTTACACAGGACCCTTCTCTGATATCACCTGCACAGCACAAGTTACATGTTAAACAGGACCCTTCTCTGATATCACCTGCACAGCACAAGTTACATGTTACACAGGACCCTCCTCTGATATCACCTGCACAGCACAAGTTACATGTTACACAGGACCCTTCTCTGATATCACCTGCACAGCACAAGTTACATGTTACACAGGACCCTCCTCTGATATCACCTGCACAGCACAAGTTACATGTTACACAGGACACTCCTCTGATATCACCTGCACAGCACAAGTTACATGTTACACAGGACCCTTCTCTGATATCACCCGCACAGCACAAGTTACATGTTACACAGGACCCTCCTCTGATATCACCTGCACAGCACAAGTTACATGTTACACAGGACCCTTCTCTGATATCACCTGCACAGCACAAGTTGCATGTTACACAGGACCCTTCTCTGATATCACCTGCACAGCACAAGTTACATGTTACACAGGACCCTCCTCTGATATCACCTGCACAGCACAAGTTACATGTTACACAGGACCCTCCTCTGATATCACCTGCACAGGACAAGTTACATGTTACATAGGACCCTCCTCTGATATCACCTGCACAGCACAAGTTACATGTTACACAGGACCCTCCTCTGATATCACCTGCACAGGACAAGTTACATGTTACACAGGACCCTCCTCTGATATCACCTGCACAGGACAAGTTACATGTTACACAGGACCCTCCTCTGATATCACCTGCACAGGACAAGTTACATGTTACATAGGACCCTCCTCTGATATCACCTGCACAGCACAAGTTACATGTTACACAGGACCCTCCTCTGATATCACCTGCACAGCACAAGTTACATGTTACACAGGACCCTTCTCTGATATCACCTGCACAGCACAAGTTACATGTTACACAGGACCCTTCTCTGATATCACCTGCACAGCACAAGTTACATGTTACACAGGACCCTCCTCTGATATCACCTGCACAGCACAAGTTACATGTTACACAGGACCCTTCTCTGATATCACCTGCACAGCACAAGTTACATGTTACACAGGACCCTCCTCTGATATCACCTGCACAGCACAAGTTACATGTTACACAGGACCCTTCTCTGATATCACCTGCACAGCACAAGTTACATGTTACACAGGACCCTCCTCTGATATCACCTGCACAGCACAAGTTACATGTTACACAGGACCCTCCTCTGATATCACCTGCACAGCACAAGTTACATGTCACACAGGACCCTCCTCTGATATCACCTGCACAGCACAAGTTACATGTTACACAGGACCCTTCTCTGATATCACCTGCACAGCACAAGTTACATGTTACACAGGACCCTCCTCTGATATCACCTGCACAGGACAAGTTACATGTTACACAGGACCCTTCTCTGATATCACCTGCACAGGACAAGTTACATGTTACACAGGACCCTTCTCTGATATCACCTGCACAGCACAAGTTACATGTTACACAGGACCCTCCTCTGATATCACCTGCACAGCACAAGTTACATGTTACACAGGACCCTTCTCTGATATCACCTGCACAGCACAAGTTACATGTTACACAGGACCCTCCTCTGATATCACCTGCACAGCACAAGTTACATGTTACACAGGACCCTTCTCTGATATCACCTGCACAGCACAAGTTACATGTTACACAGGACCCTCCTCTGATATCACCTGCACAGCACAAGTTACATGTTACACAGTACCCTTCTCTGATATCACCTGCACAGCACAAGTTACATGTTACACAGGACCCTTCTCTGATATCACCTGCACAGGACAAGTTACATGTTACACAGGACCCTCCTCTGATATCACCTGCACAGGACAAGTTACATGTTACACAGGACCCTCCTCTGATATCACCTGCACAGGACAAGTTACATGTTACACAGGACCCTTCTCTGATATCACCTGCACAGGACAAGTTACATGTTACACAGGACCCTCCTCTGATATCACCTGCACAGCACAAGTTACATGTTACACAGGACCCTTCTCTGATATCACCTGCACAGCACAAGTTACATGTTACACAGGACCCTCCTCTGATATCACCTGTACAGCACAAGTTACATGTTACACAGGACCCTTCTCTGATATCACCTGTACAGCACAAGTTACATGTTACACAGGACCCTTCTCTGATATCACCTGCACAGCACAAGTTACATGTCACACAGGACCCTTCTCTGATATCACCTGCACAGCACAAGTTACATGTTACACAGGACCCTTCTCTGATATCACCTGCACAGGACAAGTTACATGTTACACAGGACCCTTCTCTGATATCACCTGCACAGGACAAGTTACATGTTACACAGGACCCTCCTCTGATATCACCTGCACAGCACAAGTTACATGTTACACAGGACCCTCCTCTGATATCACCTGCACAGGACAAGTTACATGTTACACAGGACCCTTCTCTGATATCACCTGCACAGGACAAGTTACATGTTACACAGGACCCTTCTCTGATATCACCTGCACAGCACAAGTTACATGTTACACAGGACCCTCCTCTGATATCACCTGCACAGGACAAGTTACATGTTACACAGGACCCTTCTCTGATATCACCTGCACAGCACAAGTTACATGTTACACAGGACCCTCCTCTGATATCACCTGCACAGGACAAGTTACATGTTACACAGGACCCTTCTCTGATATCACCTGCACAGCACAAGTTACATGTTACACAGTACCCTTCTCTGATATCACCTGCACAGCACAAGTTACATGTTACACAGGACCCTCCTCTGATATCACCTGCACAGGACAAGTTACATGTTACACAGGACCCTTCTCTGATATCACCTGCACAGCACAAGTTACATGTTACACCGGACCCTTCTCTGATATCACCTGCACAGGACAAGTTACATGTTACACAGGACCCTCCTCTGATATCACCTGCACAGGACAAGTTACATGTTACACAGGACCCTCCTCTGAAATCACCTGCACAGCACAAGTTACATGTTACACAGGACCCTTCTCTGATATCACCTGCACAGGACAAGTTACATGTTACACAGGACCCTTCTCTGATATCACCTGCACAGGACAAGTTACATGTTACACAGGACCCTCCTCTGATATCACCTGCACAGGACAAGTTACATGTTACACAGGACCCTCCTCTGATATCACCTGTACAGGACAAGTTACATGTTACACAGGACCCTTCTCTGATATCACCTGCACAGCACAAGTTACATGTTACACAGGACCCTCCTCTGATATCACCTGCACAGGACAAGTTACATGTTACACAGGACCCCTTCTCTGATATCACCTGCACAGCACAAGTTACATGTTACACAGGACCATTCTCTGATATCACCTGCACAGCACAAGTTACATGTTACACAGGACCATTCTCTGATATCACCTGCACAGCACAAGTTACATGTTACACAGGACCCTCCTCTGATATCACCTGCACAGGACAAGTTACATGTTACACAGGACCCTTCTCTGATATCACCTGCACAGGACAAGTTACATGTTACACAGGACCCTTCTCTGATATCACCTGCACAGGACAAGTTACATGTTACACAGGACCCTCCTCTGATATCACCTGCACAGCACAAGTTACATGTTACACAGGACCCTTCTCTGATATCACCTGCACAGGACAAGTTACATGTTACACAGGACCCTCCTCTGATATCACCTGCACAGGACAAGTTACATGTTACACAGGACCCTCCTCTGATATCACCTGCACAGGACAAGTTACATGTTACACAGGACCCTTCTCTGATATCACCTGCACAGGACAAGTTACATGTTACACAGGACCCTTCTCTGATATCACCTGCACAGGACAAGTTACATGTTACACAGGACCCTTCTCTGATATCACCTGCACAGCACAAGTTACATGTTACACAGGACCCTTCTCTGATATCACCCGCACAGGACAAGTTACATGTTACACAGGACCCTCCTCTGATATCACCTGCACAGCACAAGTTACATGTTACACAGGACCCTCCTCTGATATCACATGCACAGGACAAGTTACATGTTACACAGGACCCTTCTCTGATATCACCTGCACAGGACAAGTTACATGTTACACAGGACCCTCCTCTGATATCACCTGCACAGGACAAGTTACATGTTACACAGGACCCTCCTCTGATATCACCTGCACAGGACAAGTTACATGTTACACAGGACCCTTCTCTGATATCACCTGCACAGGACAAGTTACATGTTACACAGGACCCTTCTCTGATATCACCTGCACAGGACAAGTTACATGTTACACAGGACCCTTCTCTGATATCACCTGCACAGCACAAGTTACATGTTACACAGGACCCTTCTCTGATATCACCCGCACAGGACAAGTTACATGTTACACAGGACCCTTCTCTGATATCACCCGCACAGGACAAGTTACATGTTACACAGGACCCTCCTCTGATATCACCTGCACAGGACAAGTTACATGTTACACAGGACCCTTCTCTGATATCACCCGCACAGGACAAGTTACATGTTACACAGGACCCTTCTCTGATATCACCCGCACAGGACAAGTTACATGTTACACAGGACCCTTCTCTGATATCACCCGCACAGGACAAGTTACATGTTACACAGGACC